>NW_007579232.1:166704-167585 GCF_000690725.1 Stegastes partitus
TAGCTACCACCACCGGGATGAATGTGTGTGAATGAATAATTGACAACTGATTGTATGCACTTTGTGCTACTCCTTGAGTAAGAAAAGCGCGATATAAATCTAATCAATTATTATTACTATTATTATTATTCCGATAAACGAAACCCTCAAACTTGGCTTCAAACCCTAAATTCATGGTAAACTGTAATATTCACGAATAAAAGGACGAGTTTTTCCAGTTATTAAGAGTCCAGCATTTAAAAAAACTTATCTTGTAGTTCTGATTGGTTCTTGCAAATTTGTCCCATTTATCATCATTTTTTGCCTAAATGTACATTATTCTCCACATCTTATGATTTCTGAGGTTGTGGAGCTGAAATTTAATCTCTTCTCTGTTGAATTTATTGTTATTTATATGTATTTGTTTCACAGATGTTGCCAGGGGTAAGGATTTTAGCGGTCATTTGTTTTCCACTTAATATCAGAATGATGTGATTTTTGCAGCAGTCTGAATCAAACAAGCATGTTTCCTCACATCTGGAGAATTTTGATTTTTAGGCATCGAAACATGTCGCAATGTGCACAATTTTATCTCAACTCTTTGATTTTTAATGTTTTGTGCTATTTTATAAAACAAATACTCTTGAAAGAGTTGGTTTAAAATCTAAAGTTTATGGTAAAATGTAATATTCATGAATGAAAGGACACGTCTTTCTAGTTTTTAAGAGTTTAGCGTTTAAAAACGTGCAAATTTGTCGCTTTTTTCATCACTTTTTGCCTTTTTCAAGTTAAAAACCTGTTAAAAAAGGCACAAAAATCAGAACTCTGGCAGATTATTCATCTCTTCGAGTGGCTCAAAATGCATTTTTTAAGATCTAAAGACAAAGTGGTAATAACTGGAA
>NW_007579232.1:169621-175181 GCF_000690725.1 Stegastes partitus
AATGACCTTCCAATCCTTATGGTGAAGCACGGTGGCGGCAGCATCATGCTATGATTGGGAGCAGCTGAAACAGCTAAAGGTATCAGAACTGAGTCAAAGATGAAGGCAAGAGAGATCCTTAAAGAAGAAGAAGAAGAGTTTACCTTTAAGTAAAACAATTACTTGAAGAGAAAACTCTGGAGTGGCTTCAGGATACTCGGGTGGTAAAACCAAAGTCCAGAAAGGAAACTACAGAACATCTGTGCAAAAACCAGAAGATAGCATTTCATAGATGCAGTAAACTGCCCAAGTCCAGGTGTACAAAGTTCATGGAGGCTCGAGAAGAAGAAGAACCAAGAAGACTCAAAGCTGCACCTGCTGCCAAACACACCAACATTACAAATGAACTGATAGGAATGATTTTAATACAAAAAATGTGTTTTCACTGGTGTGTAGACTGATGAGCAAACATTTCATCCATTTAAAAATTAAATCTACAACATGACAACATGCACTTTGTTAATCTACTGTATCTGATCACAGATTTCTTTCTTTTCTTGGTTTTTATATGTTTTCCATCCTGAAGCAGAGGTCTGTTGAGCAGCTAACATTCTTTGCTTGTGCTTCAGGTCGTGTGGTGAATGTCTCCAGCCTCCTCGGCAATAATAATTTGAACAAATGCAGTCCGGATCTGCAGCAGCGGTTTCGCAGTGAGGATATAACGGAGGACGAGCTGGCCGGACTGATGCAGCGATTTGTCGACGCAGCCCAGAAAGGGAAGCACAAGGAAGACGGCTGGCCGGAGACGGCATACGGAGTCTCCAAAATCGGCATGACGGTACAACTGGTTGCACCTGGAGGCCTTAAAATGTGTAAAAATGGAGGAAAAGTCCAATAAGACAGATTTTCATCGAGGACTACACTCTGAAAATTTAATAAACTGTGACTGAAATGCTTATATAAAGTCATATTTGTGCAGATAGTGATTATAAATGTGTGTTTCTTTGCAGACTTTGTCCATGATTCAGGCTCGTCGTCTGTCCAAGGAGCGACCGAATGACGGGGTAATGGAAACATACCAACTTTCAATCAAACCGACAACAAAACCATCATCTAGCTTCAACTTCATTCAGTTTACCAGCTTGTTTCAAGACAAAAAAACCCACAGAAATAATAGAAAATTGGACTTCAAGAATGCACCTAAAAGTTGGATTGAAACGACACTGATTCGGTTTTATATCGTTATAAACATTTAAAACTTACAGTAGCAACATCTGGCCGATAATTACCACTATTATTATTATGATTATTATTATTATTATTATTATACCAAATATGGGACGGTTTGCCAGAATTTCTTCGAGGCCGACCGAAAGTCCTTCTCCATGGCCTCCCCAAACTCCTCCACACCCAAGTTTTAGCTTCCATGACCGCTGCAGCTGCAGCCCTTTTGGCCAGCCGGTACCTGCCTGCTGCTTCAGGAGATCCCCGAGCCAGCCAGGCCCGAAAGGTCTCCTTCTTCAGCCTGACGGCTTCCCTCATTGCCGGTGTCCACCAGCGGGTTTTGGGGTTGCCGCCAAGACAGGCATCAGTGACCTTCTGGCCACAGCTCCTAACGGCCGCTTCTGCGATGGAGGCTTTGAACATGGACCACTCTGACTCCATGTCCTCAACCTCCCCCAGGATGCAGGAGAAACTCTTCCGGAGGTGGGAATTGAAAACCCCACGGACAGGGGCCTCTGCCAGACGTTCCCAGTTCACCGGCACTATGCATCCGACGCCTCAGAAAGAGGAGGCAGGGATTCTCCCAGGCTGTGACAGTCAGGGCGGAGAACTGCTGACCCAGACTGGGGATCTCATCGAGCAGTGGAAGGAGAACTTCGAGGAACTCCTGAACCTGGTAAACATGTTCTCTGCTGAGGGGGCAGAGCCTGAAGACTCAGGGGTTTCTGCGTCCATATCCATGGCAGAGGTCGTCGTGGTAGTAAAGAAGCTCCTCTGTGGCAAAGCGCCAGATGTGGACGAGACTCGCCCTGAGATGCTGAAAGCTCTGGACATTGTTGGACTGTCATGGCTGACACATCTCTTTAATGTCGCGTGGGAATCGGGTACGGTGCCTGTGGAGTGGCAGACCGGGGTGGTGGTTCCCATTTTCAAAAACAGGGACCGGAGAGTGTGTTCCAATTATCGGGGTATTACACTCAGCCTCCCCGGGAAAGTTTACTCTAGGGTGCTGGAAAGGAGGCTCCGACCAATTTGTAGAACTTTGGATTCAGGAGGAGCAATGTGGATTCTGTCCTGGTCGTGGAACAGTGGACCAGCTCTTTACCCTTGCGGAGCTCCTGAGGGGGGCATGGGAATTCGACCTGCCAGTCCGCATGTGTTTCGTGGATCTGGAGAAAGCCTATGACTGTGTTCTCCGAGGGACTCTGTGGAGGGTACTGAGGTAGTATGGGGGTACCAGGCTCACTGCTACGAGCAGCAGGGCGAGCTGTGTCCGCATTCTCGGCAATAAGTCAGACATGTTTCCAGTGGGTGTTGGACGCTGCCAAGGCTGCCCCTTGTCCCCGATCCTGTTTGTGGTTTTCATGGACAGGATCTGAAGGCGCAGTTAGGGTGAGGAGGGTGTCCGGTTTGGGGACCTCAGAATCACATCTCTGCTTTTTGCAGACGACATGGTACTGTTGGCTTCACGCACTGGAGCGGTTTGCAGCTGAATGCGAAGCAGCGGGGATGCGGATCAGTACCTCCAAGTCCAAGGTCATGGTTCTCTGTCGGTAACCGGTGGATTGCCACCTCCAGGTAGGGAGGATATGCTTACTCAAGCGAGGGAGTTTAAGTATCTCAGGATCTTGTTCACGAGTGATGGGAAAATGGAGCGTGAAATGGACAGGCGGCTCGGTGCGGCATCAGCAGTAATGGGGGCGCTGTACCGGACCGTCGTGGTGAAGAGAGAGCTGAGCCGCAAGGCGAAGCTCTCGATTTACCAGTCCATCTACGTCCCAACCCTCACCTATGGTCACGAGTTTTGGGTCGTGATCGAAAAAACAAGATCGCCGGATACAAGTGGCCAAAATGTGCTTCCTCTGCAGGGTGGCTGGGCTCAGTCACAGAGAGAGGGTGAAGAGCTCGGACATCCGGAGGGAGCTCGGAGTAGAGCCGCTGCTCCTTCGCGTCGAAAGGAGTCAATTGAGGTGGTATGGACATCTGATTCGGATGCCTCCAGAGAGGCTTTCTCTGGAGGTCTTCCGAACACGTGGGAGGAGACCCCGGGGCAGACCCAGAACCCCCTGGGGGGATTATATCTCTCGGCTGGCCTGGGAACGCCTCGGGATCCCCGAGGCAGAGCTGAAAAACGTCACCGAGGGGAGGGAAGTCTGGAATGACCTGCTCTGCCTACTGCCCCCGCGACCCGACCTTGGATAAGCGGAAGAAAATGGATGGCTGGATGGATATACCAGATATGAGTAATAATGAGTCAGAATTGCAGCAAAGCATTAATAGCGCAGATAGATATTTATTTGAACTGTGGCTGCACATTACTGGAAATAAAACTGACACTGCAATATGAAAAAACAAGATTTATATGCTTTTTTTATGCTACAATTTTGGTGGTTTTGAGTCATTTCCAACCTACATTTTCATCCTGTTTGTATTATTTCTACAGATCCTGCTGAACGCCTGCTGTCCAGGGTGGGTTCGCACCGACATGACGAGCGATAAAGCCCCAAAGTCGCCAGACGAGGGCGCCATCACGCCAGTGTATCTGGCCCTGCTGCCAGCTGGAGCCACGGAGCCTCATGGGACAATTGTTTCTGACAAACAGGTTATGCCGTGGTGAAGATAATAAAGAAAACTCAGTGTGCTAATGTCAGAGTTTCATCTTAAGCAGTTTTTTATCACAAGACATGTCAAAACTGTCATACAAAGCATTTTTAGCCCTAAAAAGTAACGCAATATTCCTGCAAAACTCACAATAACATCATTTTTAAAGAGTTTCTCTTCTGTTGTTTGGTTTTAGGACCAAGTTTAGGACTTGGTGATTGTAATAAAACCAACAAAACTTATTTAATTCAACTGATCTGCGACCAAGTGTGTAACTGTGCGTCTGTCTGCTGAGTTAAAAATATTACCAAAATGAAGAGCTGTTGCTCTTTTTTTAAAAAAAGGTCTATTATTAGTTCTGTTCCATGAAACAACTTTGCCTTAACAGAAATACTTGTTTGCTACAACAGAAAGATTTTTTCATCGAGATGTTACAACAATTTCATGTCCGAGCAATAAATGAGCTTTAAGATCAAAAGTACTTGTTGGTGAGAGTTAAACACACGACACTGCAATGTGACATGCTTTTGATAATACGCTGAATAAAACTATAAATGCAGACCTTTTTTCTGACTCTGATTTTCGTTGTTCTGGTGAGAGAAGTGGTTAAATGAAGCCAAATGTGCAACAAAAAGGTAAAAATAGTGGATAAAATACTACATTCTGCATTTATAAAGAGTATCTGGAGCACCAGCNAATGACCTTCCAATCCTTATGGTGAAGCACGGTGGCGGCAGCATCATGCTATGATTGGGAGCAGCTGAAACAGCTAAAGGTATCAGAACTGAGTCAAAGATGAATGCAAGAGAGATCCTTGAAGAAGAAGAAGAAGAGTTTACCTTTAAGTTAAACAATTACTTGAAGCAAAAAGCCGAGAAAACTCTGGAGTGGCTTCAGGACACTCGGGTGGTAAAACCAAAGTCCAGAAGGGAAACTACAGAACATCTGTGCAAAAACCAGAAGATAGCATTTCATAGATGCAGTAAACTGCCCAAGTCCAGGTGTACAAAGTTCATGGAGGCTCGAGAAGAAGAAGAACCAAGAAGACTCAAAGCTGCACCTGCTGCCAAACACACCAAGACTACAAATGAACTGATAGGAATGATTTTAATACAAAAAATGTGTTTTCACTGGTGTGTAGACTGATGAGCAAACATTTCATCCATTTAAAATTAAATCTACAACATGACAACATGCACTTTGTTAATCTACTGTATCTGATCACAGATTTCTTTCTTTTCTTGGTTTTTGTATGTTTTCCATCCTGAAGCAGAGGTTTGTTGAGCAGCTAACATTCTCCCTGTCTTCAGGCTTCAGGTCGTGTGGTGAATGTCTCCAGCTTCGGCGGCAATACTAGTTTGATCCAATGCACTCCAGATCTGCAGCAGCGGTTTCGCAGTGAGGACATAACGGAGGACGAGCTGGCCGGACTGATGCAGCGGTTCGTCTCTGCCGCCCAGAAAGGGAAGCACAAGGACGACGGCTGGCCGGAGACGGCATACGGAGTCTCCAAAATCGGCCTGACGGTACGACTGGTTGCACCTGGAGGCCTTAAAATGTGTAAAAATGGAGGAAAAGTCCAATAAGACAGATTTATATCGATGTCTACAGTCTGAAGATTTAATAAACTGTGACTGAAATGCTTCTCTAAAGCCATATTTGTGCAGATAGTGATTATAAATGTGTGTTTCTTTGCAGACTTTGTCCATGATTCAGGCTCGTCGTCTGTCCAAGGAGCGACCGAATGACGGGGTAA
>NW_007579232.1:175216-177697 GCF_000690725.1 Stegastes partitus
TGTGCTGCTGATTTAAATCGTCAGATAAATGAGTTGTGTTGCATCAAGCAGTGCTGACAGAGAACCAGTTTTTGAACATGTATTCTTTACATTTACGACTGTAAACTGAAAGAGACGTTATTTTTTCTCTGCTCAGTGGCCGACACGACTCCATTTGCCACCCAGGCAGAAGTGACCCTGAAGACGAACTTCTTTGGCACCAGAGACATGTTGACTCACTTCCTGCCGCTCATCAAAGCCGGAGGTACGAACGCAGACCTGGATTCAGTTTACATCAGACTGCGGGATCAAGTGGCAGATATCCCTGTGATTTCACAAAAACTTATTTGGAGTTTGTTTGGAATCGATTTAGAAAGACAAACTGCAAAAAACAAAAGAACTCCAAGAAAACTCTCTATAACATTGTTCAAACTCTTTCTCAAGCTTTCAGGGTTCCCAGGTTGAATCAGTGTTTGTGAAATGGAAGGAGTTTGTTAGCTGAAGGAATTGGCCCAGAAGAAGAGCACTACAGTAAAAGGCATTACGTAACTGGGAGTATATTCAATGCTATTAAAATGACTCTGAAACCATGATAAGAAAAGCTGATCTCGGCACATTAGCAGAAAACTGACCTCCAAGTGCTATGTCTGGCTCAAAACATTCACTTTAAATGACCTTCCAATCCTTATGGTGAAGCACGGTGGCGGCAGCATCATGCTATGATTGGGAGCAGCTGAAACAGCTAAAGGTATCAGAACTGAGTCAAAGATGAATGCAAGAGAGATCCTTGAAGAAGAAGAAGAAGAGTTTACCTTTAAGTAAAACAATTACTTGAAGAGAAAACTCTGGGGCGACTTCAGGACACTCGGGTGGTAAAACCAAAGTCCAGAAGGGAAACTACAGAACATCTGTGCAAAAACCAGAAGATAGCATTTCATAGATGCAGTAAACTGCCCAAGTCCAGGTGTACAAAGTTCATGGAGGCTCAAGAAGAAGAACCAAGAAGACTCAAAGCTGCACCTGCTGCCAAACACACCAACATTACAAATGAACTGATTTGAATACAAAAAATGTGTTTTTACTGGTGTGTAGACTGATGAGCAAACATTTCATCCATTTAAAATGAAATCTACAACATGACAACATGCACTTTGTTAATCTTCTGTATCTGATCACAGATTTCTTTCTTTTCTTCTTTTTTTTATGTGTTTTCAATCCTGAAGCAGAGGTTTGTTGAGCAGCTAACATTCTCCCTGTCTTCATGTTTCAGGTCGTGTGGTGAACGTCTCCAGCTTTGTCGGCTCTCGTACTTTGAATAACTGCAGTCCGGATCTGCAGCAGCGGTTTCGCAGCGAGGACATAACGGAGGACGAGCTGGCCGGACTGATGCAGCGGTTTGTCGACACAGCCCAGAAAGGGAAGCACAAGGACGACGGCTGGCCGGAGACGGCATACGGAGTCTCCAAAACCGGCCTGACGGTACGACTGGTTGCACCTGGAGGCCTTAAAATGTGTAAAAATGGAGGAAAAGTCTGATAAGACAGATTTATATCGATGTCTACAGTCTGAAGATTTAATAAACTGTGACTGAAATGCTTATATAAAGTCATATTTGTGCAGATAGTGATTATAAATGTGTGTTTCTTTGCAGACTTTGTCCATGATTCGGGCTCGTCGTCTGTCCAAGGAGCGACCGAATGACGGGGTAACGGAAACATACCAACTTTCAATCAAACCGACAACAAAACCATCATCTAGCTTCAACTTCATTCAGTCTACCAGCTTGTTTCAAGAAAAAAAAACAACGACACTAAAATAATAGTACATTGGACTTTATATCTTAAAGAATGCACCTAAAAGTTGGATTGAAACAACACTGATTTGGTTTTATATCGTTATTAACATTTAAAACTTACAGTAGCAACATCTGGCCGATGATTAGCACTATTAGTATACCAAATAAGAGTAATAATAAGTCAGAATTGCAGCAAAGCATTATTAGTGGACTAAATAAGTTCTGCTAATTATTTGTTAGATATTTATTTTAACTGTGGCTGCACATGATTGGAATAAAACTAACACTGCAATATGAAAAAACAAGATTTAAATGCCTTTTTTATGCTACAATTTTGGTAGTTTTGAGTCATTTCCAACCTACATTTTCATCCTGTTTGCATTATTTCTACAGATCCTGCTGAACGCCTGCTGCCCAGGGTGGGTTCGCACCGACATGGCGGGCGATAAAGCCCCAAAGTCACCAGACGAGGGCGCTGTCACGCCGGTCTATCTGGCCCTGCTGTCAGCCGGAGCCACGGAGCCTCACGGGAAGTTTGTTTCTGACAAACAGGTTCAGCCGTGGTGAAGAGAATGAAGAAAAGTCAGTGTGCTAATGTCAGAGTTTCATCTTAAGCAGTTTTTATCTCAAGACATGTCAAAACTTTCATACAAAGTATTTTTATCCCTAAAAAGTTACACAATATTCCTACAAAACTCACAATAACA
>NW_007579232.1:179907-183640 GCF_000690725.1 Stegastes partitus
AAAAAAACAAAGATTTACTTGCTCAGCGCTGCAGGTTTAGTTTCATATCACTTTGCTTTAAACTGCAGAATCTAAAGCTTTTCAAGCATCTACTAACTAGTACTGAGGCTCCACAGTTAATAGTGTTTTAAACATGGACAATAATAGAATGTAATAGTAGGAAAAACTGCAATATACAACCAAACCTTTCCTTCTCTTAATACAACACCAAAACACACAATTTATACTTTACCCACTAACTACACACACGCACTGTTCATATAATCCAAATGAAACACCTACAAACTGTCCTCAGCTGCCTCTGATCCTGATCTTCCACCGCAGCTCCATGTTCAGCTCCCTGACCCATGTGTTCCGCTTGTTTTTCCGGGTATGCGCACTGGTCCTGCGCACAACTCCTCCCAGCCTGCTCCCCTTCTCCTCTGTCTCCTGATCTTCAGCCTCCATATATCTGCTCATTTCCTCCTGCAGCTCTGCCACTTTTCTCTGCAGCTTCTTCCCCACAGCTTCTCTCGGCAGAACAACAGCAGCTCCAAGTAAGAAACTTCATTTTTTTACCGTTTGTTCGCTTCGTGTTTTTCTGTTTTAGCAGCTTCGTCTGAAGATAACGAAAACTGAAAGTCAGCGTTATGTAACGTAGAAGGAGCAGGAGGCAAAAGTTCGCGTGATAAAGCGAAATGCATCATAAAGCCGGTGGTTTAAGTCTGTAAATCACCTTTCATCTGTTATATTTAAGGCTAATTTAACTAAAACAGGTTGCAAAACTAACCTGCAAAATTCATGCAAAACCAGCAAGTTTGCATCAGAATCAAAGGTCACAACAGAGCTGGAAGTACATAGAAGTTTTTTATGGATTTTATTATACATTTACCTCGTTCAAGCTAAATGCATAAGAAAGAGGCCAATTTAACTCTTTAAATTACCCTTTATCTGTCATATGTAAGGTTAATTTAACGTCCAAGCTTCAAAACTGATCCTGCAAAATTCTTGAAGACCAGCAGGTTTGCATCACAGAGCTGAAAGTTCACAGTAGTTCATTCTTTTTCATGATTAAATTGTTATTTTAAATAGAAATCCTTTCACATCTTGTATATTGATTGTAATTTAAAGCAGATTTAATGCTCACATTTTTACTTTTGGTGTCTTATGTCACTAACAAATGTTGTTTCAGGGTTTTTAGATGCATTAATCCCGTTTTTCTGTATTATTAGACAAATATATTTGAAAATTTCTCACTGAAATTGTCATTATGACTCAGCCAAATCCACCTTCCTGATAACATCAGAGTTTACTTGGATAGAGGTGATTAATAAAGTCTGAAGGTTGCTTTGTGTGTTTAATGTGGAGTGACCCCCCTCTCTCTCTCTCTCTCTCTCTCTTTTTGGCAGACATGTCGATCAAGGTTGCCGTGGTGACCGGGAGCAACAAGGGCATCGGATTGGCCATCGTCCGAGCGCTCTGCAAGCAGTTCAAGGGAGACGTTTACCTGATGTCCAGAGACGTGTAGGTGACTCACCTGGTCACACCTGCACCAGAACATGTCGCAGCGTGCACGGCTTGGTGCCTGTGCATTCATTTGTTTCATGTTTTGAGCTATTTTGTTAAACAAAACCCTCAAACTTGACTTCAAACCCTAAATTCATGGTAAACTGTAATATTCATGAATAAAAGGACGACTTTTTCCAGTTATTAAGAGTTTAGCATTCAAAAAAAAACTCATACTTCTGATTAGTTCTTGCAAATTTATCTCATTTATCATAATTTTTTGCCCCCTCGTGAAGTCTCTCTTTTTAAATGTACATTATTCTCCACATCTGGTGATTTCTAAGGTTGTGGAGCCGAAATTTATTCTCTGTTGAATTTATTTTTTTTATTTTTTAACAGATATTAAAATGGGGTAAGGATTTTAGCGGTCATTTGTTTTCCACTTAATATCAGAATGATGTGATTTTTGCTGCAGTCTGAATCAAACAAGCATGTTTCCTCACATCTGGAGAATTTTGATTTTTAGGCATCGAAACATGTCGCAATGTGCCCGATTTTATCTCAACTCTTTGTTTTTTAATGTTTTGTGCTATTTTGTAGAACAAATACTCTTGAAAGAGTTGGTTTCAAATCTAAAGTTTATGGTAAAATGTAATATTCATGAATGAAAGGACACGTCTTTCTAGTTTGTAAGAGTTTAGTGTTTAAAAACTTGTTGCTTTTTTCATCACTTTTTGCCTTTTTCCAGTTAAAAACCTGTTAGAAAAGGCACAAAAATCAGAACTCTGGCAGATTATTCATCTCTTCGAGTGGCTCAAAATGTGTTTTTTAAGATCAAAAGACAAAGCGGTAATAACTGGAAAAACCCTGCAAGCCTGATCTGCTTCGTTATAAAAATAGAACGAAAGTAAATGTGAGGATTTGTTCCTGTTCCAGCGGTCGAGGTGAGGAGGCCGTGAAGTCTTTGTCCTCGGAGGGACTGAATCCAAAGTTCCACCAGCTGGACATCAATGATGTGAACAGCATCATAGCTGCAGCCGCTTTCTTCAAAGAGAAGTACGGAGGAGTGGACGTCCTCGTCAACAACGCCGCCATCTTATTCAAAGGTGAGAGACACACTAATGAATATTAAAGTGCACCGAAGTCACAAAAACACCAGTGTTATAATGTTTAATATAAAATAGAACTTCATGAATCTTAAAGGACATTTTTGTGCCAGAAAGTCTCGACTACAGCTGAGATATATTAAAAAGTAGACTTTAAATGAGCACAAATCTTCAGTCTTTTATAAGTTTTATCTTTCAAGTCATACAGCAGCACAGTTACTAGTAGTTATTTTAAACAAAATATAGAAGTACTCATTAAGTATCCGAATTAGAGAATAATATCAGAACTACGGCTGCACAAAATTGGAAAAAACTGACACCGAATTTGCATCTTAAGTCTCAAAACAGTCTGCATGTAAAGAGTTAATCTTTCTAGAATGAACAAGGTGATTTTGTGCAGCAATAATAAAAAAATCATTTTACAAGCCAAGTTTGGACCCGTTTAACACGTGCACTTTTTGGAATTGGATGTCGTTTAGATGTGGCTTTGCACTCGTCATGCAGAGTTTTGTGTGTCTGAGGTGTCAATCTAGACAATGAACTGGAGTGAGGGGTCGGGCTGGACCAGGATTGGTGCGGTGGTGAACCTGTCCTTCAGAAGGTGGAAAGCCCGTTCAGCCTCCAGGTTCTACTCAAAAGTCCTCTTCACTGAGGTGAGGGCCGTTAATGGAGCTGCAACCTTGCTGTAGTCACGGATGAATCTTCTGTAGAAGTTGGCGAATCCAAAGAGGCATTGCAGTTGTTTATGGTTCTCCAGAACCAGCCATTCTCTTACCGCGGACACCTTCCCCGGATCTATCCTCACCTCTACTACGGAGATGATGTATCTCAGGAAAGATAGTGTCTTTGTGGAATTCACATTTCAGCCGACTAACAAACAGCCGTTTGCGGAGCAGCCTCTCCAACACCAGACGGACATGACGAGTGTGCTCCTCTTGGTTCAGGGAGCAGATTAGGACGTCATCGAGATACACAAAGACGAAGCGGTTGATCATATCACAGAGGACGTCATTGATGAGGTGTTGGAAGACAGCTGGGGTGTTGGTGAGGCCGAAGGGCACAAGGAGATACTCAAAATGTCCCAATGGTGTGTTAAATGCTGTCTTCCACTCATCCCCTTGCCGAATCCGGATGAGTTGACA
>NW_007579232.1:186380-204996 GCF_000690725.1 Stegastes partitus
CTGACGGCTTCCCTCATTGCCGGTGTCCACCAGCAGGTTTTGGGGTTGCCGCCAAGACAGGCACCAGTGACCTTCCGGCCACAGCTCCTAACGGCCGCTTCTGCGATGGAGGCTTTGAACATGGCCCACTCTGACTCCATGTCCCCAAGCGGGATGCAGGAGAAACTCTTCCGGAGGTGGGAACTGAAAGCCCCACAGACAGGGGCCTCCGTCAGAGGTTCCCAGTTCACCCGCACTACGTGTCCGACGCGGGGGGTTTAAGTATCTTGTTCACAAGTGATGGAAAATGGATTTACCAGTCTATCTACGTCCCAACCCTCACCTATGGGCACGAGCTTTGGGTCATGACCGAAAGAATGAGATCGCCGGATACAAGCGGCCGAAATGAGCTTCCTCTGCAGGGTGGCTGGGCTCAGTCTTAAAGATAGGGTGAGGAGCTCGGACATCCAGAGGGAGCTCGGAGTAGAGCCGCTGCTCCTTTGCGTCGAAAGGAGTCAGTTGAGGTGGTATGGACGTCTGATTTGGATGCCTCCAGAGAGGCTTCCTCTGGAGGTCTTCCAAACACATCCACCAGGGAGGAGACCCTGGGGCAGACCCAGAACCCGCAGGAGGGACTATATCTCTCGGCTGGCCTGGGAACGCCTTGGGATCTCCCAGGCAGAGCTGGAAAGCGTCGTCGGGAGGAGGGAAGTCTGGAATGACCTGCTCTGCCTACTACCCCTGTCACCCGATCCCGGATAAGTGGAAGAAAATGGATGGATGGATGGATGGATGGATATACCAGATATGAATAATAATAAGTCAGAATTGCAGCAAAGCATTAATAGTGCAGATAGATATTTATTTGCACCGTGGCTGCACATTACTGGAAATAAAACTGACACTGCAATATGAAAAAACAAGATTTATATGCTTTTTTTATGCTACAATTTGGTGGTTTTGAGTCATTTCCAACCTACATTTTCATCCTGTTTGTATTATTTCTACAGATCCTGCTGAACGCCTGCTGTCCAGGGTGGGTTCGCACCGACATGACGAGCGATAAAGCCACAAAGTCACCAGACGAGGGCGCCATCACGCCGGTCTATCTGGCCCTGCTGCCAGCCGGAGCCACGGAACCTCACGGGAAGTTTGTTTCTGACAAACAGGTTAAGCCGTGGTGAAGATGAAGAAAAGTCAGTGTGCTAATGTCAGAGTTTCATCCTAATTCCACTGATCTGCGACCAAGTGTGTAATTGTGCGTCTGCCTGCTGGGTTAAAAATATTACCAAAATGAAGAGCTGTTGCTCTTTTCTTTAAAAAAGGTCTATTATTAGTTTTGTTCCATGAAAAAACTTTGCCTTAACAGAAATGCTTGTTTGCTACAACAGAAAGATTTTTTTCATCGAGATGTTTTAAGATGAAAAGTACTTGTTGGTGAAAGTTAAACACACGACACTGCAATGTGACATGCTTTTGATAATACGCTGAATAAAACTATAAATGCAGACCTTTTTTCTGACTCTGATTTTCGTTGTTCTGGTGAGAGAAGTGGTTAAATGAAGCCAAATGTGCACCGAAAAGGTAAAAATAGTTGCTAAAATACTACATCCTGCATTTATGAAGAGCATCTGGAGCACCAGCTTCGTTTTCTTTGGTTTTCAACATTGAATCACGATCAATTTATTTACAAAAAAAGACTCTTGTGTCAAAGTGAAAACAGATTTCTACAGAGTAATGTCAATAAATTTAAAATACAATAATAAAACAGCTGTTGCTTCATATTCACTCCCTTTAAAGTGATGTGGCACGTTTAGTCTTAACTTTTAGGTAAAGAGATACTCACATCGCTCTAGGTCCGATAGGAGTTGCACTAGAAAGTGACTTGCAAAAAGGAGTGGGTGTTGCTATTTGAACAGGCGACACTTTAATATCAACACAAAACAATTAATAAACATCAACAACTTTCCTGAGCTTTACTCACCAAATAAGGTACCGTAAAATAAAACAAAAAAAAAAAAAAAAGAGTCCACAGAAGTCGAGCTCTCCAGCTCGATTTCCAGGTAAGTTCAATTCAAGCAAAAGGATCCAATGTGTCTGTGTTCAGCGTATCAACATCCATTCAGTTTCTTTGTCCTCAGTTCCTATAACTACTACCCGGGTAGGTGAGGAGTGTGTGTCTCACCTGTTCTCAGAGTGTGAGGTTCAGATGATCTGGGTCGTCAAGGTGGGTTCTGCAGCGGGACACACTGCTTCTCAAACTCTCTCTCTTCCTCAGAACCTCTGGGCTGGGCTCGTCATCTTCATCGTCCCTCTGTATTTCTCGGACAGTAGTTCAGACAGCAAAAAAAAACAACCTACACAGAAAGTGCATAGTTGTAAGGAACTTCATCTGATTCTGTCTCAGTTTCTTATGAGAGCTCATCATTTTCTCAGTTCAAAGCATAAAATATTACCAAAGATCAGGAAAATATATAAACACACAATAAATGAATTACTATGAATTAAAACTATTAGTTTTAACCATAAATTTAATCAACTATTCATGAATTACCACAACAAAACCTCTATTTTTAACAGACACATCATGTACGCATCCTTTTTTAAAACCTATTTATCTTATATCAACAGTTTAACTATTTTAATTCACCTTTTTTTTAAAAAAAAAAATTTAACTTTTTAACATCAAATGAATTACAGTTTTATACATTATAGTGCAATTTCTGAATCAAAAATGAAACACACCACACCTTAAATGGTGCTGTTACCCATTGCAGTGGCTAAAAACACAAAATGAGCAGTTCAAATGGCATTAAAAAAATAAAAAATGCATTTTCTCATTGAAACCCGTGTAAACTTAGCTTTAGCTTAGTGATTAGCATAGCGATTAGCATGAGCTGAGCATAAACAATGAGAAAATTAGCATTTCGGGCTAGCGATTAACATATCGCGGTCGCTATTAGCATTAGCATTACGTTAGCGGTCTTTTCTCAATAAACTACGACATAAAGTGCACAGAAGTCGTTGAAAAACATTGGAAAGCATCTTATGGTATATTTTAAGCACGGTACAGCAACTTAAACCAAGTTAACAGCACAATAAATACATTTTTTTCTTCTGGGCAGCTATCGAACTGCAGGCTAACTGTGTGCTAACTCACCGGAGTCTCATGCATTTACTCTCACACAGCTCCGCCTGTGACTACCGGGTCTGCCTGCGGACTTTTCTGTCTTTATCCACGGCTGTCTGCTGCTTTCTGCTTTGTGTTTTCTTTGTTTTTTTTTCTGACTGTACTGACTCTCTCGGTTCGGTCAGTTCTGCTGCTGTCTGGCCCATGTCTGAGAGAAAATGACGTCTGTACCTGACCCGGGGTCACGGGGGAGCAAACACTAGCGGGGAACACTGCCCCCTACTGGACGTTTACTGGAACTGTCTAAATGACAAATACGGGGTCAGTGACCTGATTTTTTTATGCTGGTTACAGTGACTTAACACAAGTTTTTAAGTTGAGTACTCATAAGTTATTCCAACTAGTATTTCCACGTTATTTAAGTTTGATGAGTTTATGACCAGAATTATTTAGACAATTATTTTTTAAGTTGGCAAAATTGCTCCAGTGTTGAACAGGTTGGAGAGGAAACCTAAAATCCTCAGCTCAGGATGGAGAAAAATGTAATTATCAAGTCAGTTTTATTGGGTTACCTCAACTTTATTTGAATTAAAATTAAGTTAATTTATTAATTTAATAAACACAAATTATAGGATTCAGATACTTTTTCTTTTTGTTGTTTGTTGTGAATGCGTGGGACCGACATAGTTAAATTGTGGCCTCCCATTGCTGATATGAAGAAACAAGAGAAGTTGTGGAGCAAATTTCACAGTGCGGTCATACCAGCTGTCGATTAAGGATAACGGCCGTACTTGCATGAAACATTGAGCATTTTGATTTGATTCCATTTTATTTTAACCTTGGAATGAACTACACCGATATCCTGCGATCTCTTGCGAGGAAACACCGTGTGATAATTATGTCGTTCCCACACATTAATAACTCGTGGCCACGATTTACTAATGCGTGGGAACGAGTTATTTTTATCTCTTGTCGATGTCACCAGATGGGTTCCGTATGTGGCAGGATGAAGCCTAATTTCTGCTCCTAATGGAGAATGCTATTCAGCCTATCACCGCTTGAGGGCACTCCTTATAAGGGTACGGTGCCCATCTTGGGGTCTCTCGCTCTTGGATCTGAGACCGCCCACTTCCGGGTCGCCTGTCAGGTACCGGCGGCACTCCACGCAGGTAACGTAGCGGTGGCTGCTTCGCCAGCATCTTGCCTCACTTACATGCTCTATGGTAATCGGTGTTCTTTTATTGTAGCCGCATGTGTCACGGACCCCGTGCCAGTGCAATTTGGGCGTCTTCTGCTGTTGCCGCTACATAAGGGTGTGTCCCGCTCCTTCAGGTGCTAACTGAACACAGCTGAACGGTAGGTAAACAGTGTGACTTAGTTTTGTCTATCTGTTGGTTTGTATTTAACTTAGACTTATTGAACAGAGGCTGTGACTGGAAGGTGTGTCTGAATATTGGGACCGCTGCTGCTTTGCCGGGTTAGCGGCGCTCCGCCGCTTTGCCGCCGTTAGCATCACCGTTAGCCTCGCCGTTAGCATCGCCGTCTCTCTGCGGCTTGCTCTGGGTGGTGTCGCTCTGCTGCTTTGCTCCGCTTGCATCTTTTACTCTGCTTCACTTTGCCCTCGCCTTGCATGGCAGCATTCTTTGCTTTGCTTTTGTGACATTGTTTTTGTAGTATTTTGGTTTGTTGTGTTATATTTTGTTTAAGTTTGCCTTGCTTAGCTTAGCTTAGCTTTTTCTTTACTTGGCTTTGCTTCATTTGGTTTGCTGGTTTTGTTACCTGTGTTGGGCTTTGTGTTGCCTTGTTTAGTTTGTGTGATTTTGCTTTGTATTTTGAGTTTCATTATTTTCGCATGTGTTAGCAAGTACTGATATTGCTTGAGTTATTTCTTTTGTTTTGCATGGTTTTCTTGATTTCTCAATAGCTTTGCATGGTTTTCATTTGAATCTGCCTTGTGGGATGTGGGATTTTGGTGATTTTAAATTCTGTCAATGTATTTTAACTACTGTTTAAAAATAAAAGCTATTTTTTATACTGTAGAACCACGTCTCCCCCCAGTGTGTTTGCGAACCTGTGTGCTTTGCTGTGTGTGTGTGTGAACAAGGAGAACGTCGGTTCCCTGGGTGAGAACCTTAAACCCAGGTGGCGTTGTCGGTCAACACATTTCCCCCTTAGTCCATCAGTTAGGCAATCTATTAGTAGCGCCCCCGCACGCCCCGCTCGCCACACGTAGAATTCGAACAATAAAAAGAAAAAATATCTGAATCCTATAATTTGTGTTAATTAAATTAATTAACTTTATTTTAATTCAAATAAGGCCAGTCACCAGACGGGTTCCGTAAGGAACAGTGAACGTTCAGAACATAATTCACGATCAGTTCCTGCGTTAGTAAAGTTATCGCTGCTGTGCCACGTGCGTAATTGCGCCCAAAACGCTCAGTGTGAAGGGTCGTTTCTGCTGCTGTGTGATGCTGCAGGTTTTTATTAAAGTCTGAGGAAAGAATCTGGCACACAGCAAGCAGGACTATATATTGAAATGCTCGTGTTTCTGATAAATGATGCACTTTCATTTTTCTCTCACCGAAAGAATCTGAAATTAAATAGAGGAGATATTTTAGACACCTTCTGCTGTTTACTGTGGGGAACAAAGTGCTATTTCCTGAGCACAGAGGCGGACATCAGCCTCCCAATAAACTGCTTGGTCACGCCAGAGCTCGCACTTGAATCAAAACGGACTCGTTTTTGAAAAAATAGAAAAGTTTTCCGGGTAAGCGCGCTGATGCTGCGCAGAAACTCCCCTCTGTCTGTACAGTGTCCTTCCCTCTGCCTCCTGTTGCCTTCTTCACTTCTGTTTATTTCTCAGCTTGGACAACAAAACCAGCAACAAGTAAGAAGCTTCATTTTCACCTTAAACTTGCCTGATAAGAAAAAAAAAAGTCTGGAAATGTTTTTATTGAAAATTACGCGCTTGACGGAAAAAAAACAAACCTTGTTTTATTATAAGGACAAACAGCACCACGTTGTCTCATCACATCACAAAAGTTTCTTGTTATTTCTTAAACTGTGTCTCTTATTACATAACATGACATTTAAAGGTTGCTTCCTCTTCCTCGCCTCTCCATGCGCTTATTTGTTGATGCTGCTCGCGTTATCCTGCTCGCACTACCTGGATACGCGCTGAGTTGGAGAAACCTGCAGCCTAAATGTTGGAGTATTTGGGTAGAGATCGTGACACACAAACACTCTGGTAGTTGGTAAGAAATCAAAAACCAGAATCCTGCAGCCTTTACTTGCAACCAAACCGGAGAGAATCCACCGCTGCGCACGTTAACTGGCTGCTGAGTGGATTCAGACGTTAAATTAAATGAAGACACCCGCCCATGATGCGCCCGAGCAGCGCGTCTGTCCACCTCCTGAGGCTTTACAGCGATGCTTACACACACAAAGCGAATAATCTTAGTTTTTATTGTCCCTAACACGTTTCTGCACCATTTATTAAAAGTATACCTTCTTGGATTTCGTGCTTTTTCAGGGTTTTAGGATTTTAGATTTATGCGTAAAATGGCAGAATCTGAGCATCTGTCCAACACATTTAGTGGATTTTTTTTCTAAGTTTCGTAATGAAACTTTAACAGAAGATGCTCTTGTGGGTGGATCTGCATCTCAGCTGCTCGTGTGTCTCTGGCGCCATCACTGGTTAGATCTTTGACACGTACTGAGGTTTTCCTGCTGCTGGAGGTGACAGACTGTCACTTGACATCAGTGCACTTTGCTCTGATTTCTGACCTTCTGTGAAACCACAACGTGTTTCAGTTCTGCATTTCTACAGTAAAATGTACAGTTTGCATCCGATCATAGGAATCAGATGTCTCTCTATAATCAAATGTATTTTAATTACCACTCTGAAATTATCCAGACATGTTAAGATTCAGGAGAGGACTTGAAAGTTGAATTATTAAACCAATTTAATTAAGTTAACTTGAATTTAGTTCTAATTCAATGAATGCATGAGTTCAGATGACACACAACATTCACAACTGGAATGAAAACGATCCGTCAAAAAGATTAACTTTATCTTGATGTGATATTTTATTCCCATTAGTCACCATTGAACCTGTAGCTCCCGATTTATTATTTATACGCTACAGAAGGTGTTTTTTTCCCCACAAACAAACTGTAAAAGCTGGATTTACAAGCTAATAAAGTTTAAAATGAACTAGCATCACGCAAGTGTTCAATAAGATTCACGATAGTAACAAAAGATAATTTAAGGATTTCACTCACGAACACTGTTTCAGCTAAAAAAAATAAAGGATTTAAACAGTTTGCATCGATCTGTTTGCGTTACGAGTCAGGAACTAGTTTATCCTTCTCAGTCTAACGTAGATTTAATTACCTAACGATTGGCAGCACAAGGTTTTTAAGCTAAAAACTCATAAAATTAAGTTGATCCAACTAGTTGTGCCACATTATTTAAAAGGAAACTTTAAACGCTGTGTGTTTTATTGCCATAAATATGAACACAAGCTCTTAAGTTGTTAAATTTATAAATGTGTGTTAAATAGGAAGACGAGGGAACTTAAAATCCTCAAGTTACCTCAACTTGAGTTTAGTTTTAACTCAACTAATGCAGAAATTAGAGTTTAAATCATACAGAAAATTAAGTTGATGCAACAACCATCGTGTTTAAATGAGTTAATTTGTTGTTTTGCATTGAATAAATGTTGGAATTAGTTCTATTGGGTCAGTTTTTACAGTCTAAATATCCGCTGTGACCACATTCTATCCTTAAAAGCCTTAATGTTAATGTATACATGAGTAAATGTTTAGCTCAAAGTACCATCAGGCCTCCATCTCTGTCCAGAACTCGGATCCAACATAGCTTTTGTTTTCTAGATGTTTAATTTAGCCTCATAGTCGAGTGACTGTAACTGTGATCTCAGTGCTTATTGGTCCTTGTACCTTCCTGCATCATATATTAAAAGTAAACCGTCATGAATTTAGTAAAAACACACATTTATTCACATAGTTGGTGTCTTTGCTTCCATTTCTGTGCTCAGTCTTTACAATCAAAAACTTTTCAGGAGATGTTCTGTCTTCTGTTCATATTTGGGGCACTATTGCACCAACACCCTTTTTTTTTTTTTTTTTTTTTAATTAAAATCACCACATTTTCCACATTTTTTTCTGCTCATAACGAACCGTCGAGGCGACTACAAACGACAGGAAGAATAATCGGTGAATGAGTGAGTCCGTGTGACTTTATTTGTCAGAAATCTCTGTTTTCTTGTCATTTCTGAACATCAGATGAACATAAAGATGCTTTTAGTTCTCTGTGACATCAGTCTTTCTGTTCTCACGAGCCTTTTCATGGACGTTTACACGAGTAATAAATATTTAGAGTATCGTCCATCATCAGGCCTCCATCACACAGCTTTAGTTTCCCACAGATTTAGTTTAACGGGACAAAACATATTCACTAATACAGTAAAATACTCATAGCTTTTCCAGGACTGATGGTCTTGACACAATATGTTGGATTTTTTTTTTTTAAAATCTCTTGATTTTATGACTCGTCTGTTTTACTTTGCAGCCTCGTGAATCCCTTTATAACTTGGATTTACGTTCTCCATAAATAAAGACTCTTATTGTTATTATAGTGAAACAGTTGATCAAAAACTAACATACTGCAGCTGTAATATTAATTTTTATCCGTCCTGACACTTTCCTGCATCATATATTATGAGGACACTACTGTGGATTTAGTGGAATATCATTTTTTCAGAATAAAAAGCCACGTTTTGATGTTTTAAATCGACATATTTGGCGTCTTTTCCTCAGTTTTTGGGCTCAATCTTTGCAACTAAACACTTCCTCAGAGGATATTGTAATGTCTTATACTTACTTGTGATACTACTTCATCAAAGTACTTGTTTTTTTGGACAGATTTTCCACTCAGAGCTCGTGGCACACCGCGTCTATCAGTGTATTTACCTCAGACGCCATCGTTTGTTAGAAGTTTGGCACGTTCAGGCTTTTTCCTGGTCAGAGGCGACTCAAGTAAATGTAATCAGCTCCTAAAAGGAAACAAGTTCCTTTATTAGACAGGTATCTGACTATTTAAGGAACAAAAGTGACAATTATCTTGTAAAAACAGCCAAAGTTTCTTTCAATAGTAGCAAAAAAAACTATGATTTCTTTTTGTCTTGCTGGTAGAAAAACATAAAAATGTAGATTGTTCCTCTAAAAACATCAACTAATCAGTGTTAGAGCTGAAACAGATCCACAGTTTCTCTCTTAAAGCTTCATGACTCACACATTCTAACTGTTTATGTTATCTATTGTCTTTCAATTCAAGTGTAAGTTTCCTTCGTGTCCTGTCTGCATAAATCCTGGTGCTTTATTAGTAGACGTTTACTCCTGTTTGCTGTGTTGCTGGTTTAAATCCTCTCACTGCTAGAAAACATTTGATAAGCATCAAGAATTCCTCATTTAAAAACTGTGAAATTACATTTATGTTCCTCAGTTTTGAGCCCCACATCAAAAAAAACATAATTTCTACATCACTACATCACCGTGACTCAGCAGCTCTGTTTCTATTTGGACAAAACACTCTCAATTAGTTTAATATTTGCTCAGTTTGTGTTTTCTCACGCTCGTATCTTTTATGTACCCAGAAAAATGTCGACCAGGGTCGCCGTGGTGACGGGCAGCAACAAGGGCATCGGGTTGGCCATCGTCCGGGCGCTCTGCAGGCAGTTCAGGGGAGACGTCTACCTGACGGCCAGAGACCTGTAGGTAGCTCACCTGGACTCACCTGGACATCAGCATGACACCTAAATGTTCCCGAAACGTTTCCTGTTTCTGCTTAAACAAACTCAAACTGGGAGGAAACACATTAATCATTTGACATTTCAGTACATTTACTGTCGTATATTTGCACATTATGGTTCTGCACAGAATCACTTTAACATATTTTAATTTTTGCATCATAATATGATCCATTCAGTCCTTTATCTGCTCGTTACGCCTTTAATTCTGTACATGAACCGTCACAATTACACCACATTTCTCATTATGTAGTCAGAGTTTCCTGTTTAGTGCTTCTGTCAAAAGCACAACTTTATATTTGGACGATGAGAGAACTTCATAAAAACCTGTTTGTGTTCTGTGAAGTTAGATTTTCAGCTACATCATGTGTTAGATGAGACTTTGGTTCCATCCAGTGGAGGAGAAATGAATTACAACACAAAACAGTTATGTACCGGCTAAATTCTCTGTCATTTACAAGCAGGTCAGTAGAAATATTTTTCTTAATATGCATAAAAAAATCAGTCTGGCAACAGATTAAAACCCTGAATCATATGTTTAAGTCTATCTTTATATATTTGACTTTTCACCACATGTCATAACGTCAAATGTGCTCTTTTCGCTAAAAAGAAATAAAACAAATGACAGAAGCCTGTTAAATACCAACAGAAATGTGGTTAATTTGATATTTAATGATTTAAATCCTCTGAAAACGTGGTTGAAAATTCAAAGATTCTGACTTTTGTTTTTTTTAATATTAAATATTCATAACTAAATGTTTGACCAAAACATCGCTATAGACTGAGGTTGAGGAGTTCAGCATTAAAACACATTGTTGAGGAGCTGGTGTGATGCTTCTGAAGCTCATGTGTTTCTCTAATGCGGTAAAATGGCGCCATCTGCAGGTCAAATCTTTAATTCTGCATTGGATTCAGTCTGAGATCCTGAAGACCTGGTTGGGCTTCAACCCACGGAAGCAACATCTGGCTGTTGTTTTGTTTTTGACACATCCCAATCATTAAAAAAAGGTGGAAACATAATGTTGAATTTCAGTTTTAGTTTTATAAAAAAGGGGGGGAAAAAATCCTGGAATCAACATTTTCCAGTTATGCTGGTTGCAGCTGAGTCTCGAACAGCTTCGTGTTTGCACCGAGACACCAAGAAGGAAGTGAGTTTGATTAAATAATATGATTTTTGAACTTAAAACCCCCCAGATAATTTAGTTTTTAAAGGTTCTGTTGGTGTTTTAAAAAGACAACACGTCTGTCAAACCCAGCGAGCTTCATGGTTCAGAGGATTAACTGATTTATTGTTGTTATTTTTGACAGTATTTTGAACAGAACATAAAGAACAACTCCTCCGAATGGTCCAGTTGTTGGTGTGGTTCCGCTTTGACAGGCCTGTGCTGAGTTCATCAACTTTTCATGATTAATTTATTAGTTTGTGTCAGAAATTTGTGTCAAATTGAAAACTAAAGAGCCAAAAGCTGATTTTCAGTTTGTTCTAAAAGCAAATAGTTGGAATCAATAAGTCAACTAATTGTCAGGGATTAGCAGGAAAAGAATCAACAAGCTGGTTGGCAGGAAGTAGCAGAGTGTTCAGGAAAACGCCAAATTAAGAGTCCACGCGAATCTCACAAAGGTAACTAATCCAAATGCAAAACACTGAGAGAACCAAATATCCAACAAACACAAACCTGGTTAACATGAGGAGCACACAGAGGTAGTCAGGCTGGAGCAGGGAGGAGACCCGGAGACCAACAGGTGAGCAGCAGCAAACAGGTGAGCGTCAGGCTGGAGCAGGGAGGAGACCCGGAGACCAACAGGTGAGCAGCAGCAAACAGGTGAGCGGCAGGAAAGAGGTGAG
Organism: Stegastes partitus; assembly: GCF_000690725.1. NCBI lineage: Eukaryota > Metazoa > Chordata > Actinopteri > Pomacentridae > Stegastes > Stegastes partitus. The sequence goes on from NW_007579232.1 coordinate 198,166, forward strand.
CAGCAAACAGGTGAGCGGCAAACAGGTGAGCAGCAAACAGGCAGGGAGGACAAAACAGGAAGTGACAGGATGCAGGTGAAACAGGCCAAAAAAGGAGGGAAATCAGGAAACAAAGAACGCAAGTAAAAACAGAAGCCACGCATAAGGAAAGGCGATTTCAAAATAAAACAGGAAGTAGCTGAAAAGCACCGTGAGATCTGCAAATATAAAAATGAAAAAAAGAAAAAGAAAAGAAAAACAAGCAGGAATATATTACTAAAACAAAACCAGACACCAGAAACCCAGGAACCAATTGTTTTTTCAATTCTGCTTAAAAATTGTCTGCAGAATTCAAACGTTACAGAGTGCTGATTGGTGAATTATTGAAGTAGATATCATCACTTTGTTCACGTCTTCAAACCAGTTAGAAGAGTGACAACAACACAAAACAGGAATTTTTGGAGAAACCAAATGAACTTTGGTTAAACATTTTGTATTCATGCAGAACCTCTTCACCAAAGACGATAAAAAAAAGCTGAAGAATTGGAGATAAAAACAACAAGTGAAAGTAAATTTGAATTTTCTTTGTTCCTGCTCCAGCGGTCGAGGCGAGGAAGCCGTCAAGTCTTTGTCCTCAGAGGGACTGAATCCGAAGTTCCACCAGCTGGACATCAATGACGTGAACAGCATCAGAACCACGGCTGATTATTTCAAAGAGACGTACGGAGGAGTGGACGTCCTGGTCAACAACGCCGGGATGGCGTTCAGAGGTGAAGCTGGAACCATTCATTCTCATTTCTGTCACATTTTCCTTCGCTGTGGATCATTTTTCACTGCAGCATAAAGTCCTGAACCTCAACGGAAACAGAGAATCAGTAAATTAGAATTCCTGTTTTGCAGCTCAAGTGGTGGGAATAAGTTATTCTGATTACTCTCTAGAGCTTCCTGTTTTCTGACACTGACACACTGGATTGACGCAAACGTACAAATACTCACATCACAAGATCTTTGCTGGCTTAGACCTACATATCATTGAAATGGATTAAAGCTGAAACGTGCAGAATAATAACAAAACTGCACCACAGCTTTAAACAAACTTAAGATTTTAGCCTCTTTCCTCAGATTCAGATCCGTCTCCGTTCGGCGTCCAGGCCGAGGTCACCCTGAAGACCAACTTCTTCGCCGCCAGAGACATGCTGACTCACTTCCTGCCGCTCATCAAACCCGGAGGTACGAACGCAAACCTGGATTCACAAAGACACGCTTCAGCAACAGTTAGACGACACATTTCTTTTCATCTTTTTTTAGCTGCTGACTGTTTGCAATGGAGACTTTTCAAAATAAAAGCATCAGCTCTTCCGAAATTCAGTGAAAAAAACTTCTGCCTCCTCAAACAACTTGACAGTTTTAAGAATATTCCACAGGAAAAATTCAGCCGAGAATGTAAGAATACAAAGACAATAGAATAGAATAGAATAGAATAGAATAGAATGCTTTTATTGTCATCATACACAGAGTACAACAAACTTAAAAGACAACTCCAGTGGTGCAAAATATAAGCATAAAAGAAAAAGACAAATAAGAGTATACAAATATATTTACAAAAGGAGCCAGTAGGAAGTAAATACAGTCAGGCATGAGCAAGGTAACGGCCAAACGGTAGAATAAATATATTGTGCTGTTGAGGTGAGAACACTGTGGATCAGGGATCTCCAACTCCGGTCCTCCTGAGCTACCGTCCTGCAGGTTCCAGACGTCTCCGCACTGCAACACACCTGACCCAAACCAATGGATCATCAACAGACTTGTGTAGAATATTATCAATTCACTTTAAATTCTAAACCACGCTGAGCTCCTGTCTGTTCGTTGCTGCCACTGCGTGTCCCATACGGCGTTTATGAATCCCTGTTCAGACACATTTCTGCTTCATCAACCCTTTAAAGTGAAGGTGTTCGGCCATTTAGACAGAAAACACTTTTCCTTGCTGCTGTTTGATGCTGAAGATATTTAATAAACTCAGAGGAAGTAGTTCTAAACAGCTGGAAGCAACAAACTAAGCTTCAGGTCCTGTTCGCGTCTCACAGATTACATTGACTATTGGTGGGTGTTGCTCATCTCAGCTGTTGGTGTTGTTACGGCACCAAAGTTTACTTTTTATGGACATTTCAGCTTGTGGCCTCATAAATGTGAAATTATAGAACAAAGCCAACAAGACATGTGTGTTTGAGGTACCCCAACTTGTGATTTTCAGATTTTTTTGATCTGTTTTTTGTAGCTGTGTGCAGTTCAGAGTTGTGCCGAGTTAAAAGTTCAGTTCAATTCAATTCAATTCCATTTGCACAGCACACTTCACAACACATCATCACACAGCGCTTCACATAGTCAGGTACAGACTGTACAAATTAAACAGAGAAACCAACAATCCAAAGCAGCCTTTGGACTCCTTCTGAGCAAGCGGTGGGAAGGAACCAAACCGGCCCCCAAACCTCCGGCAGAACCGGGCTCAGGGCAGGAGGCCATTGGATGAGAGTGGGGATGAGGGGGTGGAGATAACAGGATAGCAGATGGAGAGCAGCAACAGAACAGAACAATAAATATGAAGTATTTAGTGAAATGGTCCAACCTGGTGTCATCGCTGTCGCAACTTCTAGAGAAAAGTGAAATCTGACATCATGTGTCATCAGAGTAACAGAAACTAGAGCAGGTCCAAAAGAGGCTTCAGTTTAAAGTTTGCCTGTTGAGTTGACCAACATTTTAAACTTAAATATACTGTTTCCTCCACGTTAAACTGATCTGGGAGCCAGTTTTCAGCCTCTCCAACAGCATCGACCATCTAAAGTGTCTCTGTGAAGCCGAACCCTGGATCCGCTCCACCGTCCGCCTCTGCTGCCGAAACAAACCCATCAGAACTCAGCCTGCTCAGAAAATTGGCAGACAACACGAGCGCTTGTTCTGCTCAGCATCCCAGATTCAAGAGTCGGTTTGGCCTTCGCTCACAAAGCTGCTTCAGAGGCGACGGCGGTTCGGCGGATGTGTTGAACGACTGCGATCTGATCACAGCCGTGTCGGGTTTCAGCCGCTCAGCGTCTCACAGGCGGCACATTTAGAAAATTACACCAGACTGGTCTCTCTGCTTTTTGATTTCTATGATGTGCGGTCACAGTTAGTGCGGCGATGCTAATTCTCCAGATAGAAACACAAACACAACTTAAACTGAACAAAAGCATAAATGCAGCGTCCAGTGCTCCTCTGGTCTCATTCAGACAGAAATGTAGAATTGTTTTTATGATTTAAATGACAAAACAGGCCAAATGTTTGGCTTGTTGAAAAGTAAAATATGAAAGGTGACATGTGAAATTCAATATAACACAAAGCAAATTAAGTGCAGCATGTAAAAGTCTTCCTTTATGATTTAAAGACAAATGTGGGTTGTTTTTATGAGTCTAATGACAAAACAGGCAAAAAAACTAAACAAAAAAAGGCCAGAAGATCGAAAAAGTGGAGATAATGTGATAGTAAAATAAATATGAGCAAAAGAAAGAATATCTTTTCTGAGTTTTCTCCATCTGCACATCATCAACCAGCAGACTTGATGGTTTCCTGCCACTCAACAAACATTTATGTTAAACACTGGATGACTCTTAATAGACTGAGACCTGCTGAGTTTATACCTGAGTTCAGCAGACGGTTGATCATTTGTGACGTTTCTTCAGAATAACAAACCTGCAGCTTCACTCGTCCTCTGCGTGCTTCAGGTCGGGTGGTGAACATGTCCAGCACCATCGGCTCCAACGCCTTGAAGAAATGCAGCTCCGACCTGCAGCAGCGCCTCCGTAGCGACGACATCACCGAGGACGAGCTGGCGGCGCTGATGCAGCGGTTCGTCGACGAGGCCAAGAAGGGCGAACACCGGCAGGGCGGCTGGCCGGACACGGCCTACGGGGTATCCAAGATGGGCCTGACGGTACGATTTAGCACGCTAAAGTCTGAAATGGTCCACGGTGGAGGCTGCTGGGACATCGAGCAAAGAGCAGAGAGCTGAAAGAACAATAAAACGTTCAGGAAAAGTCTGCATGTTTTCTGCTGCTTTGGGTTTTGAAGTAGAAGAACCCTGAGCAACTCCATTGTTAATGTTATTCATTATCTCTAAATGTAAGATAAACTCGATGTTCATAAATGAAATGCAAAGACTTTTCTTTGGAAGTCAAAGTCGTTTAAGTCAAAACGAGTCACTAGAACCTTCATGAACCCTTTAAATACCAGTTTAACGTGACGCCACTGGTGTTGTTTTGTTGTTTTTGTCGTTTCCAGGTTCTGACAGTGATTCAGGCTCGTCGTCTGTCCAAAGAGCGACCGACTGACGCGGTAACTGAAACATAACCAGCAGCTGAAGGCTTGTTTTAAGAGATTAAACAATATTTAAATGGGACTTTATGTACTTTATGTACTAGTTTTATCATTTCGAGTCCAGTTACGCTTCATTTCAAATCTAAATTTACATCATCTTTGTGTTATTTTGTTATTGAACAGCTGCTGTCAGATCTCATGACCTCATTTATTTGAACCGCGGCTGCAGGATGTTGGTAAAAACTGACATATGAAAAAAAACTTCCTTTTTGGTGATTCTCGTAGATCAATCTGGACTTGCTTGAGTTCCTTGTCCAGTTGCTACGACTAATCTACGAGAATAACCTGGACGACGGAGAATCTTCACAGAGATGCTGTTTGGTGGTTTCTTGTCATTTCCAACGTACGTTTTCATCCTGTTTGTATTATTTCTACAGATCCTGCTGAACGCCTGCTGTCCAGGGTGGGTTCGCACCGACATGGCGGGCGATAAAGCCCCGAAGTCACCAGACGAGGGCGCTGTCACGCCGGTCTATCTGGCCCTGCTCCCGGCCGGAGCCACGGAGCCTCACGGGAAGTTTGTTTCTGACAAACAGGTTCAGCCGTGGTGAAGATAATGAAGAAAACTCAGTGATGTCAGAGTTTCATCTTAAGCAGCTATTTGCCAGAAAACATGTCAAAACTAACACATAAAGCAGCTTTTAGCCCTAAAAAGTAACACAAAACCCACAAAAACACCTTTTTAAAGCAGGTTTTAGGACCAAGTTTAGCACTAAATCCGAAATAACTCATTTAATCCACTAATCTGTGACCAAGTGTGAGTTTGTGCGTCTTAAAAAAAGGTCCATTTTCACTGTTACATGAAAAAAAACCAACTTTGCTGAACAGAAATGCCTGTTTGCTTCAATAGATTTATTTCATGTCACAGCAATAAATTAACTTTAAAGTCAAAAGTACTTTGACTGGACTGCAGTGTGAAATACTTTGGATAAAACACTGAATAATGCAAAATAGTGCATGCAGATGTTCTTTTCTGGCTCCAATTTCTGTCGTTCTGGTGAGAAAAGTGATTAAATTAAACCAAATTTGCACCAAAAAGTTAAAAATAGACCAAAACCAAGTGTGTCCATCGGTTCAGAAACCTGACAAAAGCTGCCTCGACTGGTCATGAAATAGTTTCTTAGAATGACGCTGCTGTGTTTGTGTGCAACTATAACGATGCTTGAAGCTTTTTAAATGCTGCCTGGTTGCTTCTGATAAAACGATTTTCTCTTCGTCTCACTTTGCCTTAAACATTTTTTCTACTTTTTTAAAACAAAATGCGTTTCTACAGCACACCTGTTCAAAAAATGTCAATAAGGGCGAAATTAGTGCTAAAACGTGAACTGGGTCAAAATTAAATCCTAAATCACACTAAAAATAGAATTTTTTAATTAAGCTCAGCTGCCTAAAGTTACTAACAGTTTTAATCTAATTTATTATGAACTTTGAATAAATCTGACTCTGTGTTGCAGGTATGTTTGTAATAAATGTGTTGAGTGTGAAAGTGTAATTTAAAAAAACTTGCTGCTGGAGGCCAAAGAAAATTAAAAACCTTCAACAACTCAGATTATTTTTGAAACAGTTGTAAAGTTTACAGGTCGACTCACCTGCCGTGGCTTCAAATTGATTAACAAATTCATAAAATGCAACTTTTCTGCCAAGTTTAAGAAGTTATTTATGTTTTTGCAAGATGGAAAAAATGGGAAATGTGCTTCTTTGCCTTCGTTTTTTATTGTGTACTGTGTCATATAAATATATAAACCTGCCCTCTGTGACCTACATGCACCAGTAAATATGACGTTTGTGATGGATGTTGATGCATTTTGCTGTTTTGTTGTTCATTTATATACAAATGTGCTCAATAAACTCTGCTTTAATGTCTAAATGAAGTGCTGTAGTCGTGTTTCTGTCCAGTCTGACGTCTGTTAATGACTGAGTTCAGCTGAAAAACAATTTTTTGGACGTCATAAAGGCAGAAAAACAAACAGAACTTGTTCCTTACAGGTCAGAGATCACGAATAACAAGATTCTGACATCAGCTGGTTTACTTTTGTAAAGAATGTTGAGCACCAAAACTGTTTTTTAAAAATCATCTTATAAAGATTTTACACATATTTTATACCATTTTACAGTCACAAATCTATTTATCAACTTATTTTGTCCAGTTAAGAGAGAAGACTTTAACTCCAGGTGAAGAAAAATTAGGTTAAGTTTAGTTTTAAATCAATTAGAGTTTAAATTACACATGATACTACATTTTTTTCAATATTTTTATTTTTCTCAGCTCATCACATTAATGTTTGCAGCCTAAAAACTTCACCTGAATCAATAAATTAGATGTTTTTTTTCATGCATGTTCAGTAAAACACAGAGTGAAGTCAAACCTCTGAGTTGCAGAACAACATTTAACAATCCTGCCAGTAGTTCTGATTTATGGGCACATTTACGGAGAGAAACTTGCAA
>NW_007579233.1:0-98637 GCF_000690725.1 Stegastes partitus
GTGTGCACTCCATGTGTTTTGTAAGTGTGAGCGGAGTGAGAGGTCAAAGGGTTAGGTTTAAGATTAATAACCCATTTTCACTGCTGGACATTGATTAACGTCGTGGTTGTGACTCAGATAAGTAAAAGTCATAAATTAGCAATGACATATTTCTCTTCTAAAATAGATGACAGATTTATATAACTAATAAAATGAATTTACAATGATTGTACTTGGTTCAAAAGCCTGATGCAAGTGCATTTATTTCTCCCTCTGATACAGCTGGTGTCTTGTTCTGTTAAGAGGAGCATTGTTATTCACAATAGGACACAAAGGTTTAATGTGTCTGACTTTTAACATGTTTTCTAATCAAAGGAGGCAACATTTTTGCTTGTTTAGGTTGACAGCAGATTCTGGCTTAAAATTTTTTGCAACTTTTTCTTTTTTTTTACAGTAATAATGAGAGTACGTGCACTTCTCTAAGCATCCGTCCTCCCTCGCCAAATCTAACTTTAATTACATTCTTTCCTCTTGTGCACACATGTTCTGACTGTGGAAGAGGAAAAAGGCCAAACCAGAATAATTTGCCCTTATGGATCACATCAAACCACAGCTCTGTTGGAACTTTATTTGTAAGTCAAATAAAACAAGCAGTGAAAATCAAGCATGACAGTCGTGTGTTACTGAGAAAAAACAATGCTGTAGCGCATGAACCCCAAGCTGCTGATGCATCTCTATCATTTAAAAGTATATTCAGCCTCAGAAAACTGGTTGAGGACTATATTTTTCAGCTTCACATGGTCTGTGCTATCTCTTGGAAGAAGAAGACAATCATCAATTCCATTATAACAGTTTATCAGATTGATTGGAAATTGTCTCTTGAAGACTCCATTGCTGTTATATTAAACAGATTATTAGGAAAATAGTTGTTGCAAACTGGACTCGCTTACATTACCGAAGCAAAAAATACCCTCCACCCTTAAAAGCCCAAAGATTGTTCAAAAAGCCATACGCAGCTAAGAACAACCATAATCTGTTCCCATTTTGCCAGAAGGAAGTTGACCTCATCAACATGAGAATCGTCAGATGGCTGACATCATGGGGAACGTATCCACCGCACTAATAATCCCCCTGCCACAACTCAAAGAGTTTCCTTTCCCCCTTGTTGGTGTGTGCGCCTCCTGTTTAGTGGGACAGAGGCAGAATATATGTGAGTATTCATCCCTGGACTGGCCAATGCACAAAACTCTATTGAGACGCGTCGGGGGTATCTGCCTCAATCTCCCCTTGACGTCACATTAGATACAATAAGACAATCAATGGCCGGGCCTTCCCCCTACAGTGCTGTGAATGGACGTCTGCCACTGCTTGACAGGTCTTATTGGTTCTTGGGAGTTTAATGCCCTTAACATTTAACTAAGCCCAGTGTGGCTGCTCTGACATTTGCACATGACCCTGACAGATTATATACAGCCAATCAAAGAGAGATAACAATGAGGTTTTCATGGTGCATTTTCAGTTGACTGGAAGATAACACTGTATCTGAAATCTCTTGTTACCACTCATAAAGGAAGGAGAGCTGTTTAAAATATACACATGGAGTAATATGAGTTGGCCAGCACATTCTACCAAGCACAGCTTAATCCATAAAATGTAAACACTAATTAATTAATCTGTGCATTTAGTCACTCATTTGTCATTTATGCTCGGCCATTTTTTTCTCTCTCTCTGCAGTCCTGCTGAACTGTGCAAAGTGCTTCACATCTATGACAATATTTATCCCCATTGAAAAAAAGGCTTTCATCAGCTTTTTCCCATTTCCCTTATGTTCCCACTATGTCATCAGTCTTGACGACTGGCTGCCGAGCTGATTAATTGGTTGGTTGGCTGCTGTGCAAATCTGACTGTGACTGTGTGACCGACTGACTGGCAGACTTGGAGAATGAATGATTGACTAACTCGTTTGCTGACTTCTTAACAAGGTGACCAACTGGCTGGTTTGCTGACTGGATCTCTCATCAGTTGCTCTCCGTAATGACATCACCAGCTGAGTTAATGAGTAAGGTCTTGTGTATTAGAGTTAGTCATTATGTCTCATGAAAAAAACAGACACACAGCGTGTTGGTCTGTGTCTTGGTACTTTTCCATCTTCACCAGCCCATATATGGTTCTCTGCCCAAATCCCACTTGATCCTACTGAGAACCTGATATTGAAGTGATTAAATTTAATTTAAAATATAACATTACATTACATTTAGATTAATTTTATTGGTTAAGCCTAATGTTTAGAAAAGGGTGAATCATTTCCTGGATATTGTAGCTTTTAGCAAATTCTGCCAAAACCGGAGACAACATTGTTTTTATAGGGGACTATTTTCAGCAGCGGATTAATACATGGTCATTTCTCCAGTGGATATTTGAGATAATGGTGTATGTAGTACTGACTCAAAATAAACAACGGTAGTCAGGTTCAATGTAATGACTGAACATGTCAGTCATTGCAAACGCTGTGGCTCAGTGACGTGTTTTTAATCATTTTAGACAATCTGTCGAAGACTTTGGGGCAATATTTGTGAGTGGGATCAATTCATAGATGGTCTTTTTAAGGGATTTGTTAAGATGAGAAAACTCTTGCGCAATGCCAGACTTTAAACTAGGGATGCTGTAGATGTTTTTACTTAAATGGTTCTGGACTTGAACATTAAATATGTTAAAATATGTTTAAATATGTTTTACTTTTGCTATGTAATAAAAAAGACTGTGTGGTCTGATTTGGTATGGGTTCTCTTAAATAGTTTTCAGGCTCTTACAGTGCTTACTTATACTCATTTTTCGGTGTGAACAAAAACTGAACATCGGCAATGTTGGTTTTCGGTGATATCAGAAATCTTAATATCAGAAAACAGCATCAGCCAGAAAATTTTAACATGGTGCATCACTTCTTTAAACCCTTAACACTCACCAGCCCAAATACAGGCAAAGTGATCATTCTCTCACTGTATTTTTAATTGTGAATGGAGTCATCATTTGAAAGCACAAATCCATAATATTGACATTAAATGAGCAACAATAGCAGCATCAAGAGTTCCTTACTTTGGAATAGAAGTGCTCATATAATAGTTTCTCACCTTTTCTGTCATCTATAAGGGCGCATACTTGTTAAATCACAAGTCCAACAGACAACCTGCTTCCAAACTGTTAATAAAAAACACGTGGACGTTAAGGAGTAAAATTACGTATAAAAATAGTTAAGTGAAGGGTTTGGGTTGCAACCATAATATCTGGGCGAAAGGGAATCAGCTAGATAATAGCATGTGATGTGGATCCCAGAATCCCATATAAGGTTTGGGATATATTGCAGTTTTGGAGCCATCGCTCAGGACAGCTTGGGAGTTCTCACTTGTTGTGAATTTGTCCGACTGATGGAAGCGGATGAAAGAGGTCAGGAGAGGGCGGATCAGCTCATTCTCATAAAGCTTTTACTTCAGTCATTGTTTGCATTTATGATTGAGAAATTATCTCATTAGGCTACTCGAGTGATTTGTGTCTTTCATTGCCAGTGTCAACAAAACAAGCTGTTCCTGAAGATCCATCCGTCTGTCACCCGGGGCGGTCACAGCCAGATATCTCTCCAAGAAAACTCCATATTTGTCCCTTTTCTCCTCAGCAGCCTCGAGATAGAGGGTTAAGCGATGGTTCAAGGCAGAGAGACATCCTGTTTCTCTCTTCCTTTCTTCATATCTCTTTCACTCTCCTGCAAACACTTAATCATTAAAAGAAGCAACAGTTTCCACTCTTGCTGAACCTGAAAGCTAATAAATGCCAACTATTAGTAGGAAGTATTTGCACGCTCCAATTCAGAACAAGTCTAATACCAGTAACATGCTGGGATAAACCCTTCAGTGTTTGTGTATTGTTTCCTGAAAAGCCAGTACACCGGATGAACTTCAGGCTGCACCTGCCTCTCTGGTTGTGTTTCCCTGAGTTCTAAGAGGTCCTTGACCACAGAGTCTCTATGAAAGTGGAAGATCTTGTTAAGAACAGAACAATTTGTTCTGCCAGAAGGAAAGCCAAACATACGTAAACCAAGTTAAAGTTTCTTCAAGATAAAACCAGGCAATTAAAGCTGATGAGCTACAGCTGAGGAGACAAAGTGATAACCATTCTCTTGACACTTCATTAAACCCCTTATAAGAGAACATGGGAAAAGGCCTCTCACTGAACATATATTGTATGGCGTTGATGGTGAATGGGGATGTGAGGCTGGAAACAACAGAAGCTGCCCTCTGGTTAGGGCCGTACATCCAGTTTGTTCTAGGTAAAGTTTATGTACTTCACTGCTCAGGAAATCTGTATCGTTTCTACAAACACAGAGTCTGACAAAGCAGTCTGAGCTGGTATTTTGTAATGCTGCTTTTGAGAACAGGACACAACTTTGCCAGCTGGACAGCCTTGGCATTTCCCCGAATCCAGGGAAAAGTTATTTAAACCTGTTTGATGACAGACGGGCACAAATGGCATATGACTGGCACCACTAAAATCAATGTGTTTGTCCACAGCGACACGCTGGTTGACAATGTAGCAGCGCAGTGGTGTCAACACAGTCATTGTTTACAACTTGAGTCCCTCAAGACTCAAGTTAGCTTTGGTCTGAATGTCAACTGGATTTAAATAATTATAATGATAACATTTTGAGTCATATATCGAGCAGAAAAATGCATGAGAAGATCAATACCACTCCCATATCTGTGTGTTCAGTACAGAGCAGGAGCTGGGAGCTAATTAGCATAGCTTAGAAAACAAACAAACAAAGGAAAATGCTAGCCTGTTTAAAGTTAAAAAGTACACCTAGAACCTCCTCCTCCCTTTTTCCATTGTGGTTGTTTAAGCTGCTTGTTCAATGACTGGAACAATTAAAATGTACTTTAACAGTAACCAGAGATGTAGCCGAAACGAAGGGACACATTTGTTGCGTATAATGGTGACTTATAATGGTGATCTTACACTTTTTATCAAAAATTCACTTTGCATCTTGTCAACACACACATTTCAAGATGCTGATAGGTATATATATATTTTTTAAACTTTTGTGTGCAGCTTGAGGCCAGCAGTTTGCTCCTGCTTCCAACCCTTATGCTAAGCTAGGCTAATCACTTCCTGACTCTACCTGTACTTCAAGGCAAAGACATGAGAGTGGTATCAGTGTGTATTCGCTGTCAAATATTCAATCCTCTCACATAACCAGAACCATTCTGCTGCACAGAATGATGCAACGATATTCCCTCAAAACAGGGACAGGAGGATTGTTTTGGTGGAACATTTGGACACAGGCAAGCGAGCACTGTCATTAAAATGACGAACTCACTGAAAACTAGCAGGACTGTCTTACTGCACGATCCAGACCCTCTGCATAACTTGAAATTTTCAATGTGGTTGCTTGCTGCCCGGAGGTTTTTATTGTTGTTTCTTGTAGTAAAGGGGATTTTGAAACATATAGATGGCAGAAGGAGAGAAGAAGGCCGCATGTGGCAAGCTTGCAATCTGCATAAGGTGAATCAGACAAACTATTAAATAAAAGAAAAATGCATCCTCAGAGGATCTCAAATTTTTAAAAAAAAAGAACAATCTACTTAGAATGGATCTGACAAAAAGCACATAGCCATATTTCCTAAAATGCTGAACAGTGTAAAATCTTGTTTCCCTGTACTGTGAGCTCCAGATGAATAAACGAGGCAGTGGAAAAAAAACAACAGAGACACACTGTTTGTCCTCAAAATGTGTTTTAACCGACATTTATTTATTTTCTAAATGACACAACACATTATTGTTTCCTGATTCCTGGTGGTGTTGAGTCTGAACAGTGTCTGACCTGCCGAGGTTCCTACGTGTCCACATACAGTCTCCAGTTTTCAGAATATGCAGACTTTCCCTCGGTTTAAGTGGAGCCATTTTCCCATTTGCGGTCATGCGAGTGTCTGATTGGGGAGAGAAGAAAAGGACATGCATGTACCTTTTTCTCTGCACCACCTTTGTGAATCCTTCTTCAGCTGCTTGGGGGCAAGAACAGAAGTCGCTGTGTATCCAGAGAGAGAGAGGCCTGGCTGGCCGTAGGGTTGCCAAGGCAACAGGGAACATTGCAGGCATGGTGGTGAAAGAAGAGGGGGTCTTGGCTGATAGGGATAACTGAGACGCCAGGGGACACCTTTGTGCATTAAGATACTCCACAGTCCCTTTTGAAGGGGGGAAAAGAGACAATTTTTTATTTTTTTTTTTAGAGCAAACTAAATTAAACCATAAATAGTGCTGCTTAGGCAGTGTCTGAAATTGAAGAACCCAATATCAGGGAATGTACCTCACGGGTGGACACAGAGCATTTTACGGTATCCAGACCAGGGTGAATGGCTTCTTTGATCTGCTTCTCATGTCTGTGTTATTTGATGTGTGGTCTGCAGCACACTGAAAATGAACACACTTGAAACGATGAGCAATTTTCATGCCATCAATGTAAAAACCCGTCCTAGTGGAATTTATACATATGCTTATATTAAAGTAGAAACAGCAACATGGGCTCATTCCTTCTACCTGATCACATTGTTTATGTTTAATTCTCTATTAATTTAGAACAACTGGAATACAAGCACTGAAAAAAAAAAAAAAAATTGTGTAGCAGAAGTTCTCGAACATATAAACGCTTTTAAATAAAATGAGGAAATTATGAGATCAATACAAGTTATTGTTCTCTCAGTGACTACAAGCTGCAGAAGTGACACCTGCAACCATCATCTGATGAACAGGATCTTTTGTTTTCCCTTCATTCAGAGGGATATCTGACATCTTTGCTACACTTCCTCCAACAGCAGGTCCTGTGCAGGCGTTTGAAGACTGGCTCATGTCAGACATTCTTGTGGCCCAGTGATTTAAGGTGTAATTGCAGCATCCCTGCTTCAGTTCTAGCTGGGTACCCATGTTTCACATCTTCACCTTTTACTCTCCCCCTACATTTCTGCCTCTATGCACTGCCAGCTGTGAAATAAAAGCAAAATACTACCACAAGTGATTTCAAATTTTAAAAAAGAAGAAGGAAAAAGGTTAAGGTCATTTCCAATGGATTTAAAAAAAATCTTGCATTACATTCCAGATGTACATCAGAAACATTCAAACTGCTTCCTTTTGAGGTCTTGACAAGCACCTTCACTTGTTGTTTTTAGGAAACACTGTGCCCAATAACAGCTGTTACTGATGTGACTGTGTCTTACAGACCTTTTTCACAGCGGACAGCTTGACTAAAATCTCAGATGAAATTGATGACACTGAAAAGAGCTGCATTCCATTAAGTGGAGGTAAGGTTCTTGTTGTGTGCACACTGTCTGCTTAAATAAAAACCAACCCACCAACTCAAGTCACTGTAACACCTGTGCTCTTTGTAATATGACAAATTAAAACGTCTGCTGTAATAAGAGCTTATTAATGCAGCTGCTCATACTGTAGCTTCATGACTGAAGGGTGAACTCCTGCTTCCATTTTTGGTAACAGAATCACAGCAAATGTTTTCCATAATTACAAAAACAAGTAGAGCAACATGGCAGCAAACACAGCTATAATATGCAATAAAGCAAGTGGAACATTTAATAGTGTGCACATACTGCCGTATTGACAGAGCATCCACTGCAGCTTGGCCTGCCATTCACATGTCAGCGGTCTTAATTACTGCTTCATTTCCAGAGCCTGGGAACCCTGCCACCATGTTGACTTTAGATGTGGCCCCTTCCCAACAGGGCATGGTTTTGTTTTTGTAAGACGAGGAAGATACAGCTTCACTGGAACATACTGCAAGCTGCTCAGAATGGGCAAGAAATTACCATTCTTTTAAGTAATGTAAACAGCTACAGGGTGCTGTTTCATCTTTCAGCACAGTTCTTAACCTTTTTAGAAGTGCTACTCCCTTTTGAGGATGAAAGGTGAAGTTTAGGAGTGTATAAGACAATAGTCAGCATGTAAAGTGGCAATAGACAGCTTTATCACTTTAACTTTTCGTTGTGAGGTAAATGTTGGTTGGCTTTGGAATAATGAAAAATCAGAACATGTGAATATTCAGATAACAGAAGTTATTTGTATATCTATATGTTGAGTTGAGTCACTCAGGTGGATGAGTACTGCTGAGGAAAAGGCATAAACTATATTCTACCCCAAGACAGGCTCTGAGCCTCTCTATAAGGTACACCAGCAATGAAAAGGCAGCTTCACACTGACAACTGGATGCAAATGGAAACGGCCCTTTCACAACCATTTCACTCAGTCCTCGGTATTCACCTTCCACTGATTTCTTAACCTCATCCAGTGGCTTGTCCGTAAAAGTCTACTTTAGAGCCATATCTTTTGTAAAGCCCATCCTCTGTCATTTGGCATTCCTGTCGGTGCAGCCAGGAGCTTCAGAGTGGTAAATGAAGACAGAAACACACCCACAATCACTGCTGAATCCACTGTGAATGTGACTTGACTGTGACGACAGATTGGTCCAAGTCGAACCAGGTCTGTTCCAATTTGGGTGAGTTTGTCAGCTTATAAAACCATGCAGGTTGTGATATCTAATGATTCTAATGCTAACTATTTAGCTCTTTTTCATTCAGATTTTTTTATATTTGCAATGGAGATCAATGACCAACGACAACACTTGTGACTCATCCCCAGTTCCCCCTTTAGACTCTATGGTCCTCCTCATCTCTCTCTTCACAGTTTCATCCAAATTCAGAATTTTGTTTCTTTGTTTGGCTTTTTAGGGCAAAATCATGGATTTGCAGGGCAATCTATTGCCAGAAGGTCATCATTGATCAGTTAGTTAGTGCGAATGCCCTTTCCCGACTAAGACTGAAAATCTTTTCAAGTTAGTGGAAACAATCTTTACATGTGGCCTGACAGGCTCAAACTTGATTCGTTCTTCTGCACAGAATAAGTACAGTGTAGCTGCACACTGTACAACATAGCTACGCCATATAGCCTTGCATTTGCCTTCACAGTAATATGTACCTACAAACTAGGCATCACAGCAACGCAGACCGCAACATCTGTGATTGGTCCATTTGATCTGCTTGGTAATATGCAATGTTTACCTGACATATTGAGTTGCACAAAAATAATGCTTCTGTGAAACAAAATCTAATACACTGTATCTGGCTAACCCCTATTGCAAGAGCAAGTATTCTGCCAAAGTACACAGCCACATGTAATTTTCTCGTTTTTATAGCTCTACCAATCTGTATATAGACTGAATCAGTTCTGATGTCTTCTGTTTTTTCTTGCTGTTGCAGTATTTTCGTAAAAGCAACAGTTTAGTAACTCCAACATGGCTACCTACATATAAGCTGCCATTGATTGAAGTACATGAAGAAACTCAACAGAGTGACATAGAAACCCCTCCATAAGTTAATGTCAAACACACCAGCACACATCTATTAATTAAGTTGAGTCTGCATACATTCAATACAGGAGAATATGTCAAACTTTAAGTTTTTAAGCTGCCTGTAGCAGCTATATGATTTTTTTTTAATTTATTTAATTTATACTTTTGTGTACCATATTTTGACATTGTTTTATCAGGTCCCAATCCCCACAACCTCCCTCATTGAAACCTCCCACAGTGCCCTGACCAAGCATTTAAGAACCACTGAATCAAAGCATTTGGAACATGAAACGACTTCTTGGAGACTCTGTCAGTTACTTAATAGTCATGAATGTTTGATCAAATACTCTCACACCATAATAGTTGCACTCTGATTGCATCATTTTCCTCCTAATCTCATGTGGATTGTATGGCTGTGTTAACAAATGCATCATATGTTAATGTCACTTTCATTCTTTCACAGCTGGTTCTGCGATAAACATCCACAAGTCAAGGAAGCATCCAAGTCATGAGCTACATGTAGCTCAGATGATTCACATCCACTCATATGTGCGCACGGGAACATTAACCTTTGTCACATTTCATTTGGTGACTTAAGAGGATCTCTAATGGCTTGTGACAAACAAAAGGTCAAACCTCTTTAGAGCAGGATACAGAAAAAGTGAAGAGTGTGTGATTCTCTTCAACATGTCGATGTGACCTGTGTAAAACCACGGCTGAAACTCGTTGCACTTTTGCTACACTTTGAACAGGAGCTGGGTTTAATTGAGCTGAACTGAAAAATCGGCACCATTAGCTCAGAACATACAGCGTTTGATAGCAGCAACTACTGCAAACATTCCTACCCCACTACCCAGTAAACATTCAAATACGAGGCATTTATTTAAAATAAGATACAGTTCTGACAGCACACCTCACAGAGGAGCGATGGAGCGTGCCTAGTCAGCATTTCCATGTGAAGGATGAGGGTACAATGACATAAAAGAAGGCGTCTTTTTTTTTTTATTTGGCCAGTTACTGATCATAGCCTTAACTTGAAACAGCAGCGAGAATCATTAGGTTGAAAGTGTGTGAAAATATCCGCTATCTCATAAAATAATATTGGCAGGAGAAGCACAAGGCAGCACTTCTAAAAGCCGGCACAGTGATTGTGCCAGAAATGTTGTAGATAGAGAACAATCATCAATCATTCCCACTCGGTAGAACCTTTACTGTTTGTTTCCCCACTGAGATTTCCTCTTGTACTTTGAGGTGTGATAACTGCATTAGTGTTGCATTAACCCATGTCACTGCTAAACCATTGTGCTTGTTATCTTTCAACCAAAGCCCTGCTTCCTCCTCTATAGCATCACTCATAATGAACTTCTCTTTGGTGAGAAGTCTCTCCAGGACTGGACACACTAGATCTGCAAATACTCCTCATAGACTTGATGACCTGTGGTGCACAAATCTGCGTTATTGACCAACAACAGCAAGTCGTCTTGGTAGGGCTGACCTCTGAGGTGACTAATAGCCAAAGCTTACAAAACAGAGACTTTTTTGTTGCTTGTTAGAGTTTTTGCACCATTCACTTTTACTTAACCTCCTCTGTCGAAGTAAAAACTGTTCCACAGCACAGCAACAATTATGAACAGGAGTTCTTGGTAAAAATAAGTCTGTCAGATAAACTGTGTGAACCTAATGTCCCACTATTAACTATGCTAATAAAACAAATCCAAGTAGTTATTTTTGGATGTATTGTAATTACTGAGATGATAATCAGCTGTGATAGAAGAAAGACGTGGGACTGAGTCTCGATTTCTACAGCAAACATTAAGGAAAACATGCAGAATGGGGCATCGATAAAGTCTTTGACTATGTTATGGCCTTTTCTTTTCATTTATTTAAACTCTGCCACGTTGACAGGGCAATGCTACTAGACTCACATGTTAAACAGCTCAAATCACAACAATGCAGATTCTCTTGCCTTCATGTGACTGATTTATTCTCACCTTAGACATTGAAGTTTTTTGGTGTTATTTTGTTAACCCTCTGATCCCTAAGCAGTCTCTGAGTGTTTTTGCTCCTGACACATTTTTACTCACTGTGGGCTCATTTTTTACAACAATATAAAGTTGTGCAGCGCTATGGATGCAGCACAACCACGGCTACAAGTAGACAGAACTAAAAAATGTCTTTTGGGCATAATTAAAAAGTTAAAAAGCCATAAATCACTAAAAAGCAAAAAAGCACAAAAGTAAGTTGAATTTCTTAGATGATGCATTTTTTGCAAAAATGGAAAAATCCTGAAATCCACATTAACAACACTTTTCCAGCTGCCCACAAGTGTTACCAATAATGGGGGAAAATAAGGATTCAGCCTGCAGTTCTACTCAGTTCAGCTAAAAAGTCCCTCCATATTTGTCACATTACTAAGACTGACCTTCAGAAGATGGCAAATGTATCTGAGATATGGTGTAATTTTGGTGATTTTTTATTTTTTTTTGGATGATTGCAGGCCTTTAAGTCCCAGCTGTGGTGTTTGGAGTTTAAAGGGTTAAAGTACCACTACGTCAGCAAAAAACGAAGACCACAAAATCAGCTGCTGCAGTGTTGTAATCTGAGCTATTTAACATGTGAGTCAAGATGTGGAGCTGTGGGAAGGTGACACAGTTTGAAGAACGGGCCAGAACACTCACAGAGCTGAATTTTTTCCTCCTACAAAAGTTTTTATTGAACAAAATGGTGTGAAATGGTGAATAAAACAGCAGTGGAAAGTAAACAGGGGAGTAACTCGCACAAGCCCAACAGGCCACCTAACAAGTTAGCGGTTAGATTGTCAGTGACAGGAGTTCACCTGCTGTTGCCATAAATCAAATCCAGCCTCACATATCTTGAGCAAAGACATGTTGTGATTTGACTATCACTTTAGAGAAGAGACATGAGGCGGATAGAACTGCATCCTGGCTGACAGTCCAACATAAATATGTGCAATAAGTCACACAGAGCCTTGAGGGCTAAACACTGACATAACTTATGAAAATTAATGAAGGGAGCTGGGAGAAGAGACTTCCTTATCTTTGTGTTTCTGCCACCTGCACCCTTCCTATCTCGTTTTCTGCCTGTCTTGTGCCAGATTGGTACAGACAGAGCAGAGGTGCGAGGATGACCCTGAGCTGTCATTGTTTTCCTACTAACGCCCTTTCCTTCTTCCCCTCCTTCCTTCTCCCTCTCTGCTCCTCTTTAGGGATGGCAGACTGCACAAAGACAGGTGATTGCTGCTGCTGCTGCTGCTATAGGAATGGGGGGAAAAAAATAAGGTGAGGGTGTGTTTTTTCTCTCTTCCATTTATGTCAAGGCCAGCAGAAAGTGTTTGAAATCCCTCACCTGAAATGTCAGTGACTTCCTAACAGGGTGTCCATCAGTGCTTTTTCAAACTGACATGGGAGCCATTAGCCAGCTCTGAGTGTGTGTCCCTGTGGTGAAAAGGGACCGGAATGTGATTTTTATTTTTGTGTATGTAAGAGAAGAAGAAGAAGAAAAAAAAGGAAAGAAGAGAATCTGCATCTGGAATGCATCTGCACATGAAAGCTGTGAGAATACTTATTTATAGTTACCAGACGGTTTGGGTACATGATCTATGAAATGTGGCTCATGCAGTTGTGATTATTTTACCATCTTGAATGTAGCTGTTGTTTATGTTCTGCTCATATTTACACAACCACACACACACACACACACACACACACACACACACACAGGTGCAGGCACCATGACGACACTGGACTGTATGCAGCACGGACACAATCTTTAATCATCCTGTGGTCTGCTGCAGAGGGAGAATATACAGTGATGCAGACACAAACACAAACACAAGGACACACACATACACACACACACACACTCCTGCACACCTTCCCCCACCCGTAGCCCACCCCCTGCAAACCTGCCGTTCCCTAGTCCATGATGTAATGCTATCAGACCCCTCCTCTGCTGTCTCTCCCTCCCTCCGTCTCTCACACACTCCTCTCCCTCGCCTTCTCCTCATTCTATTGGTGGCTCCCGCCTGCATCTGCTGGATCAGCTCTGACTCCCTTTAACACACACACACACACACACACACACATACACCACATTCATACATACACACACACTCACACACTCACACACACACACTCCCATGCTCCCCTCTCTCACACACACTCTTACACATACACTACCAGGGGGATTCCTCCGCCACTGCAGCCTCTGCTCGCTCCACCTGGCTCCTGTCTTCCGCCGTGGGGGGAAAAAAAAAAAGATGCACGGTGAGTCCCTCCTTTCTCTCATGACAGCAGGCGATTGTGCTTCACAATAAGACAAAAGGAAGAAAGGACGTTTCTTTTAATCTGCGGAGAGTGACGGACAAAACACCGGGAGGCACTGCTGCCACTGCAGCCTGGGAGGAGAGGCTCGCAGCTGAGTTTGTGCTTGGAGTAATGAAGTGGTGTGGGGTTGCTCAGTTACTACAGATACCGGTCATCTTGGCGCTGGGTGCCATGGCAATAGATTGTACTCAGTCAGGGTCTTGGCTCATTGTGTGTCTGTGTCCTAGTACGGTGCTGGAAGCAGTGCTTGAGGTGCACGTGTGTGTGTGCGCGTGTGTGCATGTGTGTGTGTGAGCGCTCAGTGAATCGAGAAATGGGTTTGTATGCATATGTGTGCACGTGCAGCCTGAATTAGGAAGTCTAAATGTGCTCCGGGGTGTTGTGTGTTATCTGATTTCCTCTTTGAGAAATGTCAGTCACCTTGCTTTGAGTGTGGTGGGGGGGGGAGACAGAGATGTTGGCAGCTGAATCACTTGAATGTAAAAACCAAAGATGCTGCTGCTGCATTAAGTTCCTGTGATGGTTTAGTTTGTTCTGACTCCTGCCGGCTGGACAGAGAGGATATACTGACTACAATAAAGCCCTGACAGTCTCATTATGTTCGTATAGATTGTTCCCCTTGTGTCACTGACAAAACAGGGTGTGTGCATTTGGTGTGAACTTGTGCGCCTGTGTGACATTTGGACACTTGCAATGCTCTGGCTGTCTTCTCCTTTCCCATTATGTGCACTGGGCTCTTTCACTGTGAGACTCAATGACATTGAGTCTAATAGGAAAAAGTAATTCTATTATTGCCACGGCTTTTGACTGCTAAACGACACATTAATGATAATGAAACCGGGTGAAATGAAATCACTGGTGCATTTTTCTTCCTTAGCCAAGCTTGACCAGTTCGTGTTTTGTCTAGCATTGCACTGCAACCTCACCTTTTACATCCAGTGTGTTTAAATGTTAATATTTTATATGGCTGGTCTACTTCACATGTGGACACTCTCATCACTAATTCATCCAGATGTTTTTTCCATTTCTATACGTGTAGCTGGAAAAGGAAAACTCAGACATGATTCACTTGTTTTCCATTTCAGCTTCTTCATCCTGTTTAGCTGATTAATACATTGGTGGGATCCATAATTCAAACAAACATCTAGTAAATCTGGGCGGAAATGTTATCCATCAAATGCCACCAGTTCAGCGGCTGCAAACCAAACAATGTATTTTCCAAGCATGATAATCTGCATGCCGTTCTTCAATTAACCACCAAACAAATTAGCTTTGCTATGCCTTTCAACTCACTCATTATTTATTAGGATTGCAGCTATAACCACATTTAAATGAAGAAACCAAGATATTCAGTCAGCTGGCCTTATTCAGATTCAGTCCCTCATGGAGCAGTGGGTGCAAATATGTTGGTGGATTTTTTAATCGATGATTAGCACATGAAACGGCTCTTCCTCGAGGCTATTTAACTCTGACATAGTCTCTGTAGGCATACATGGCAAGTAATTAGATGGTGGTCCAACAAAAAAAACTAATAAACCAACAGGCAATGAGGAAGTGCAGTGTATAATCGCTTCCTATTGGCTGTTGGAGCATTATTTTGGTGCTTAAAAGGTTAGCGTGGGGTCATAGTGAGACAGTTTATTGATTTTTTTTACAGTTTGAATCCCATCACAGGCAACAAATGGACGCTGAGTCTCCCTACTGCTCCAAAGACCTTTAAAAGTGAGACCAGGAACAAATATTGCAGTCACATGCTGCACTTTGTGAACTTGGCAGAAAGTCGACATGCTAATTCGCTTCCTGCAGCACTTCTTCAGTTTATTAGATCTTTTGTCAGATTGGATGGATTTTCTTGCTTCACCTGTTTTGACACAAAGTCAGACTTTTGGAGCTTTCTTCAAGCGGAGCTGAGGTTGCAGAACCTTGTCGCTACGATTTCGTGCCGACTGAACTGGTTAATTCTGTATCTGCCCTCACTGACTGCACTGACGTCAAACCAGCTGAGTGAAGTGCGTATGAATAACTCAAGGTAAAATATTGAGAGGCCAGTGTGGATTGCGATTACGGCACAGAAAAGGAAATCGTGCCTCTCACCTCAGGTCTGTCTTATTGAACGCTCTGTGTGAGTACGCATCACACGGGCTTCCTCGTGAACTGTTGTTTTCCGCTCTTTTTTATCAGATTGTTTGATAGCTTTTTCCATCTGCTCTAAACAGGGACACCACAAGTATTTCTAAGAATAAAACATGTGATGATGTGGGGCCTACTTATGGAAAAAACAAGCCCATGGCAGCTGCTCTGGTTCTTCCATCCTAAACTGAAAACACTCTTGTTCCACAATAACTCCCGAGGACTCTTTCCCTCAAACGTCATGCATACATTATCACTGAAACAGTTTAAACACAAAAACCTCTAAGTCTAAATGTATTTAGTCTGACTTGTCCACCTGAACTGATAAAAGTAGAGGACTGAGGCTTCAAACACAAGCACACACTCCAGTGGTTTAGCCGAGACTAAACACAGAACAGAAGGTTGAGAGGAAAGCAAAATACGGGGGGGATGATCCTTCTTTAACAGTTGAGAAGCCACCTTGTCTGTTTGTACGCTCACTTTCAACTGTATCAGCTAAAATACTTGCTTGGATTGCTAATATCTTTGCTGTCCGAGCAGCTGATTGAAATTTCATTCTGTTTTCGATATTTTCTCAACTTTCTGCAAAACCTGCTTCACTGAAAGCACAGCAGGTCCAAGCTTTGGTTTTCTGCTGTTTAATTTCAGGGAAGGATCACAAAAAAAAATCCTAAACCTGCCATTAGACCTAAAAAATACATCGGCAAGTTCATCATTTTTAAAGGTATTCCCTTTTTAATGCTCTGCCTTATTTAAAGTCATGATTAATAAAGTTATTTGCACTGAAATTTTCATTTAAAGAACCCAAAACTCATTAATTCCTTCTCTGTGCCTGGAGGCTTTCTTCCTCAGCCCTCCCCCTTCACGCTGTGCAGCTGTGCAGGACCTTCACCTATGCCCTCGTACTGCGGCACCTCGCAGCCTCCCAGCTTCAAAACCAAGAAGAAAGGACCAGACAAAGAAAATCTATGCACTGAGCAAACACACACACACACACACACATAGACACACACACACACCAGCGTCTTCATTTAAACTGCGCTGGCCGTCACTGACATCACTTCCCTCGCGCTCTCAGGGGACAACCAAAGCACATTAAAGTGCATTAATCTCATAACATCCTATAGTATTCATATTAACGCTACATGTCAGCCCTTCCCCCAAAGCCGTCAGACAGCTGATAATGCTTTTAATTCATTATAGAAGATAAAGCGGTGTCCAAACAGTTCAGCTGGCTCCGGTATGTATCTCCTGGCGTCAATAGTTTGAGTCCATTTCGCAATCTTTGCTTCGTGTCTGACTTTCTTTTTCTCATTTCCTATTTGTCTTCTGTTGTTGGTGTGCACGGTTTTGCTGTAGCTTTGCTGTTTACTGACCTGTGGAGCAAATAAATATAAAGCTAGCTAATCCATCGATAGGCCACTTCCACTGCTTGTTCACATTAATTCAAGTTTTCCTGTTAAGTTTTATCAAGAACCTTGAAGAACACTCAAAAGAATAAAACATTGGGCTGCAACACAAAATCGAACACACTGAAGAGCCTTGAAAGTGAAATCAGGGCTGTTCATTGGTAGTCTCAGTCATCCAGTCTTCGGCTCTGGCTGCTTTCTGTGATGTGATGTATTGACAAGTTAGCTGGTGAACCTCAAAGCTTTAATTATCTGGGGAACCAAAAAGCTTCAGGAAGTCACTCTGAGATGATTAAACATAGAAGGATTGAAAGTAAGAGCCAATTAAAGCTGATGACACGATTTGCATCTTCTGTTTAATTATCGTCACCATAAACACAAGCGTAGTTCTGACATTTATGTGTATGAGAACGAGAGAGGGAGAGAGATGGGTGTGAGGTTGTAGGGATGGATAGAAGTGGGAAAAGAAAAAAAAACAAAACAAGGGAAGCCATCGCCTCTGTCGTCTTTGATATGGACATGAGCTGCCATCTGTGGTGCTGTTTGGTCAGATTGGCTGTTATTAATGACCTACGGTTACATTTTCTGGTTTTCTTGAAGGATCAGTTCACCCAAATTGCAAAAAATCCCTAAAACATACACCACTACTTCCACTGAGATCTAGCCAAGTGCATAGTTTTGGTTTGATGTGGCCAGATTTTTGGACATTTGTCACTGAGATTTCTGCCTTGACCCCAGTACAGTTTGGATGAATTGAATTGTGTTCGGGATACTCAAGACTCACAAAGCACCGTGCCTTTCCATAAAATCCACAGATCACAGCATCCCTGTTGACAATTTTTATAGGAAATGTTACTTTGGCCGAGAGTAGTTCCAACGAAAATTGAAGCTGGACTTTCCAGAGGACAGGGGTCATTGTTTCTGTTGCATAGTTCAGTCATTCTAGTGGCTCTACAGGGATGGCAGTGTTGGGCTGTCAGTCAGCCAGACGAACACTCTGGTCCAGATTGACATATCTCTGCTGCTATTAAGTGGATTGCAATGAAATTTGGTGGACAAAATCATGTTCCCCTCAGGAGGAGTTGAATAACTTACTTTTCATCTCGTGCCATCATTGGGTCAAAATTTCAGTTTGCCCAGAACTTCGGTTTATGAACAAATACCAGAAAATATAATGAGGTTATAATTAGTTTCAGCTGGACTGCAACTGTCACAAATCAGTATTAATCATTTTATACAGTATTCACTATCTGTTAAACATCTGTCTATACTCTTTCTGGATATGCTCAATATGGTATGCATCTTCAACAGTGCAACTTGAAATGTCCCTGCAAACTACATGATGAATATACAAATGTTTCTCTGATGTACTTTTTGGAGCTGCTTCAACACCACCTACAAGTTACATTTTAATTTTTTTCTTTATCCATTAGCTGCTCCTCCGTGTCCTTTATGAAAATTGTCCACTTAAAAATTAGGCTGTATTCATTTGGCTTCATTTTTTGCATACCTAAGCATATAAAACTGCTTAAGTATGTAGGAATGATTCAGGGCATGCACTTACAAGTAAATGCTAGCATGCTAACATGCTAAGCTAAGATGATAAACATCAGAGCTGCTTAACATGAACAAATTAGCATTGTCCATGTGAGCATGTGAGCATGCTGCCATCAGCGTTTAGCTCAAAGTGCTGTTGTGAAGCTGCTGGATTGTGTCAGTTTGATGTCATATTTTGCTGCTATTGAGTAATTCTTTTTGGAGTAATTGATTGTTTCAACGGAATCTAAAGTTCACTGTTGAAGCTGGGTCACCATAAGACAAGAATGTGGCACAAGCAATTACATTTCTTTTTAACTGTTTTGATGTGTAGTTCAGATTTTGGAGTGAAATTTGACAGTTTGACTATGTAGACAGTTAGGCTGTCTTACTTGGGGCTTCTTGAACTGCATGTAATAAACATGTGTGATGATGGTTTCTCATTTACAGAAGTGTTACTGACAAACAAACGTTATTGTCATCTTGACTCTGAAACATCCCGAATGTGAGGAAAACATATGGTCACAGCCATCAGAACTTTCCATTTAAGTTAAAGGTACCAGAACGGCATGTCATTACTATTTCTGATATATGACCAACTTGTCAAAACAACCCATGTTGGGATCATTTATAGAGGAAGCAAATTGGAAAATTTCAGTCTCCACTGGAGCGCTGCCTCAGTTGAATAGTCATGAATCATCAGTGTGAAGACAGAAGGTGTCCTGAAGAGAGAGAGGGTGAGTGAGATGTGACGACATTTTTGGAACTGTCGGAGTGCGACAAGGTGAAGAAACGGAGACGAGTCTCTGAGCTGTTGGCTGTGCAGGAGACACCTGCAGTGGACTGCTTTGACTTAGCATGGCAGTCTGCAGGGCCGAGCACGCCCTGTACTCAGAGTTTGACCTTGTTACTTGTGAACGCCTCCTATCTTCATTTGCCTCAACAGATCCTGCTCGTAATATGGGAATTTTAAGTCTGTGACATTTTCGTATAAAAGTAGGGCAAATGGCAAAACATCTGTACACACCCATCCAAGCAGCGACTACCACTTTGGCACTGGACTTAGCATAGAGTGCCTGCAAAAGATGGACGTAGCCTTTGGGAAAAGTGAAACCAGTGTGAAAGTGACTGAAACTCTGATTCTTCCTAATGGCCAGCAGGTGGGTAACTGTGCTGGTCACAGAAATAAGACAGATTGCATAGAAGTCTGAGAACATGACCGTACTTCTTCCCTGATTTGTTACCTGAGTATTCATTTCTCTGATCAGTTAATAGTCTCAATTAATAGTTTCGAGTCTCCTAAAATACAACTTATTGTTCATCTAGTAAATTATGAACCTATTTAGAGTTAAATAGACAAAAACGAAGGGTTAGTTGTAGGGTGTGGCTACCTTGTGATTGACAAGTCGCTAGGGCATGGGCATGCCTGAGTTAAGATAAAAACTTTATTTATCCCAAAGGAAATTCTTCAAAGGTCTTAGTCAAATACACCCATCGTTCATCATGTTCCATTTCCAAAGATATCGACAGCCAATGTCCACATTTGAGTCTTCAAAATCATAGTCCACAAACCAGTAGGTGATGTCTTGGTGACAACACCCATTCTTATTCACAGCCTATGGTACTTAGGCACAGCAGTACTTTAAATAAGTGCTAACATCAGCATGCTAAGCTGATAGTTAGCATCAACAGTGTTTGCCATGTTCACCATCTTAGCATGTTACTGTGCTAAGATTTGCATGAATTTGTACATTTTGAGTTTAAACCTCTGTTACAAAACTAATGGAAAGATTTTGACCTGTTTAGTAGTGTGACAGGAAAAGTCAGAGGATTATTAAAGTCATTGACCTAGTGAGCATGACATTTCCCATTGATTTGTGGGCTACCATTAGAAGCCTCACGTTTGGAATTTGACTATCGCCATATGGTCTTTTGAAACTGGATATGACAAGCGAGGGGTGGATCTTGCTGAGAACTCAAGGACACTACACCTGTTGATATGGTAGCAACTTGTGGGGCTACAATGTAGACTCACTCTAAAACATGTTCTGCTTTATCATCTATTTTGTTCTAAATGGGACCAACAAGAGACTTAAAACTAGCAACTGAGACTAGAAGCTTATTTAGAGAATGTTTACTGAGGCAATAAATCAAGAGAGAAGTGATATGATTTTCTCATAGACTTCTATACAATTTGACTCTGTTTTGCACCCTGAGGAGCTGCCCCTGCTGGCCATTAGAAGCAATGCGGGTTAAGAGGACTTCAATATTGGCTTCATCTTTCAGACCTGGAGGCTACATACATCTTCTACATGCAGTCTGTGTTGTTGGGACAAAAGTGGTAGACCGGCTGCCTGCGAAATCGCTGGAGTGGCTCAAAATCATTGCTGTGGCTATCTTTAAAAGCAGAACAAGATTTTTTTTTCTTGCCTATGCACAAGACACTGAAAAATAAATCATAAATACTCATATCACTTGATTATATATTATCCCAGATCAACAATAGCTGATCTTACTGGCATAAGCTTTTTTTCGTGGTAAGCTGTTACTGCTTACGGCTTTTGTTAAGTGAGCAAATCCACAAAACATTTAGGCAGATCTCCAAATCTGATGTTGTCTGTCATATACTTAACCCCAATAAAAGCTCCACGGGTGGCCATGACCTTAATAAGAATGGCTGCTGTGTGCTCCCCACTTCCAGGTTCACGTGCCACAACAAAGGGATATTATTTGAGTGCAGCAGCAGATTAAGGGTGATGTGGTCAACAAATGAGCTTTTGTCAAAGCCAGACGTTTCTTCACAGAGTAATATGCTCCAGATAAACTCCAACATGGTCATTACAGGAGGCTGTAACTCGTGTCAAAGTTCTTCACCTAAAGCTAAAGAGCGACTCAGCATCTTGTTCTTGCATCTTCGGTTCGCCAATGTGTGAAGATTTCTCATCACTTTCATTTTCATTCTCCTTTCGTCGGTGTTAGGTAGAGAGCGATTTGCAAGTATCATTTTTAATCTGTTTATTTTTGGAGAACTCGTTTACAGGTTTGTTGCGTATGTTTTCTTGCCATAAATCACTGCAGAGTGAACAGAAAAGTAATAAGGAAAATTCTGCCCATTTTTATAAGGATCCATCCTGCTGAGCGGTCTGTCCGCCCCCTGTTGTTTCAAGCCTGACTTTTGCACAAGTTGGATGATTTTAATCTCCTCAAAAGTAATCCTTGTTTGAATTTGAGGGATTACTAAAAGAGCTCAGCAGATAAAGAAGAGCAACTCTGATTTGAGTGTCTGTCTATCAGAAAACATATAATGGAGAGAGATGCATAAAGTCAAAGCAAAAGACAGACAGTTCCACAAAGGCAGAAAGAAATAAGTTTAACCTCTGAACACGGATTCTTCCAGTGGTGGGAGTCAAGGAGAAGGGCTACATCGGCCTTTGCCTTATCTGAGGTACAGTCATGCAAAACCAGCCAGATAGTGTCAGCATTTGCAGAATAAAGCGTCAGGACTCTGTCAGACCCAGCGAGCAGGATGCAGCCTCAAGCATCCTGTGCCTGCTTGCTAACTGTCATCACATTTCTTCTTGCTAACAGTCAAAACATCTGACAAATTCTCACATTGCCACGGCAAGCAAAGAACTGGAGACTAATAATTAATGTTATCTTCTTCCCCGCAGGTGTAAATAGTGGTTTTGTGTCATGCGTGACCTTCATTTGTGTCCCCCCTCCTCCCCTTGTAAGGAAAAGATATTAATAATTTTGATTGTGTGTTCTGAGCGGAGCAGAAGGGACAGCTAGTCTCTGTGTGGTTTCGAACTCTTAAAGTAAAATTAGTTGACTCCAGTCCATGGTCCTTTTCACCCTTTTCCAAGGCCAAAAAGAGATTACATGAATGGCTGAGTTTGGTTGTGCTCAGGTCTTTGCCTTTCTACATAATCCCCTGTAATTCTCTTTGTGGTGGACGCTCTCACTTGTCATTCATTGTTTGATGGCTGCAACGTGGCCCTGAGAAGAGAGAGAAAAGGAAACTCAAGAAAACACAGCAGGAAACTTTAATGACATTTGATATATAGTACGGAATATTTTTCAGAGATAAACTACTCAAAACGCATGCGATTCCTATACATTGTAATACACTTTTTGCTGTGAAATATTATTTTTTCTACATTTTCAGAAGGTGTCGAGTGAATATTGAATTTGATATTTAGCAGTTTTCCAGTAATCTATATTAGTTTTTTTTGTAAACATTTCCTGATCACAAAAATTAAAAATGTGCTTCTTTGGCTCTGCTGCAGCCACCTGTGTCTGTGGCCTCCACCAACCGAATCTGATCAGTTACGCATCATGACCTTTGTGGTATTTTAAATTTAAGATTTTCCTTTTTTCTGCCAATGTGTATCGGTTCCAAAAGTTCTTGGTATCCTTGATTCCAAACAATCAGTATTGGCTATAAAACAAACAACAACAAAAAAAAGACAAACTAACTCCTCATTTTTAGCTGTTTTGCATCGAGTTGTGCTCGTTTTCTTTTCTTTTGTACATAATCCCCTTTAATTCTGATTGGACGCTCTCAGTTGTCATCATCAACTCCCTTTTTTTTTTTTTTGGCCTTCAACACAAGTTGGACAGATGGAGGGGCAAAAAAACCCAACTTCATGGCAGTGTTGAGGTTTTCACACTCCCTTTTAGTCATTGGAGCTCACTCAATCTCCAGATAAATAGAACTAAATTTCTTTTAAATGTTGTTTTCAGAAATTAAAAACAAATTGGATCTCTGCACACAAATGTTTGAAGTCTGACCCAAAAAAAAGAATTCTGTTGAAACATTTGCAGCAAAGAATTCAAACTTAAGACTTTCTTATATTCCAAAGGACTTATGTGTAACTTTTACATCTTTTTACCACCTTTTCTTGGTCATTTCTGTACATATGGCTGAGGGGGAAGTGTGACATATGACCTGGGTTCCTCTTCACTCTGTGGCTGCACATGTGCTCCACAGCTCTGAGTGGCTGCGGGCAGGCAGCGTGTGCTGAGGGAGGAGCCAAAGTTTGGAGGCTTGAAAGCGAGCAGCGTTTAGTTTGTAGTGGAGGAGGCTCGCCTCGATGCGCACAGAGGATGGACTTTACTTCACGGACACTCTAATGGACTCATCGCTCGACCTAACAGCGGATTTTAGTTGTTAACTTCGGCTCATTTATCGACAGGTTTTTCCAGAAGACTTTCAGCTGAGACCGGAGCTTTTGCGCGCCGCAGCTCGTGGATGGTGAGATCTTTACGCAGCTGCTCGCTCCTCTTTGGGTTCCACGTTAAACACCTTTACAAGAGATAAAATGCAGTGCAGCTGATTTTATTTTATTTTATTTTATTAGAAGGGGGGGAAAAATCTCTTTAGCCTGGAATAAATGCAATTTCTGAATATTCTGTTGAAGCAATTTATTCTAAGACGATGATCTTTAAAGCGCAAATGAGGGTTTTCTAACAAAATTGCTTTTACTGGAGGTGTTTCCTCTTACTATAGTCGATAAAAACAGATTTTAAATGTGTTTTTACATGCAGTTTGTGGTCTTGCTCACCTCAAAGCTGCCGTTTCCATCACAGATGCGCTTGATGGGACTCATGAAGGGTGCCATCGCTCCCAAACAAGATTATGATTTATAGATCAGATTGGAAACTAATTGCACTGGAGGTCTGGCAGTTATTTTCTGCACTGTTGTAAAAGAAAAAAACAAAAAGCAACAAGCTGCATGTAGGTGGGGGAGACAGCCTGATGGACTTGCCCCTCTGTTTTCTGTCTATCCATGTGGGTAAACAGCTGCTATTTGCATCCAGCCCAAAGAAACAACAAACCAGAAATAGGCCTGATGATCTGGCTCTGGTTTAATTTTCACCAGACTCTCCAGAAACATCTGAAAATGTTGCTGCTGCTAAGCCCTGAGTAAATCAGACATTTCTGTGAACACCATGAGGAACCTTTTTTTTTTTGGAAGGGAGACTTTACAGTTGCTTAATGACACCTTGCTTGGCTCCTCTCGTTCTTCTCCAAATAGTTGCCTCGTCTTATCTCTGCTGGCATGTTGTACAATGTGTTGACATACCTCCCATATCACTCCACATTTCAATGAGCCAAACGCAGCCCAACCTTCCATAAAACATCCCATTTTCTCTGTATTTGTCTTCAGCGAGGATTGCTTGTGAAGTCTGTGTTTTATTCTGAGCTGCTGGACCAAATCTGGTGGTTATGGATATGGTTATGGTTATGATGCATGTGAGAGCAGAGGGCTTTGAATGTTTAGATATGCTTTGTTGGAATCAAACTGCTGCCGCTGCGTGATACTGTATCAATAACACTGATACTCTTACTGTAAACTAAACTGAAGAAACCTTTTTCTCTGGAAGCATGTGCAAATGCATCACGATGCGTGCTTCACCCCATCCTCCCTTTTTCCTCTGAAACACACACACTTATGCACGCACAGACCCCCACCCACACATTCAAACACTCAAAACAAACACACAGTCTCCACCCAACACTCCACCCACTGTAACAACTTCAGAGGAATGGTCAGCATGTGGAGAGGTTGTGGTGAAGAGTTAGAGGGGAAGTGGAAACCGGTGGAGGGGAGACACTCTGCTGCTTTTAACCCCCAGAAGATTAGTGATATCCCATATAGTGTCCAGAGAGACTGGAATTTCTCAGTGCAGGCTGATGGGAACTTGTGTGTTCGGAGTCCCTGTGCAGCAGCACAATGCTGAGATGTGGGAAAACAGTCATTTTGCTGGGCTGCAGCCAGATTGCACCCAGGGACAGGACAGACATGAAGCCAGCCACGCTGCCGTTTCATCAGCTGTGCTGAGTTTGTGCAAAAGACTTCAAAAAGGGTTTGTTGTCCGTTCCAAATGGAAAGAACTGTGTGTAAAAATCCCATGTAGTTTTGTTTTCTCTGAGGTTTTGCTGCAGCTGAAACATTTAGCAGTGGAGGGGCCTCAGCTGGAGGAATCCACACGAATTCTTTTAGCGTTAATGCTCCCTAAACTGTGAAAAGTCACACTTTGCCTTTACACATTGGTGATAAGGTTTAATGGTTCGCATTCACTAAAACTTGGCTGAAGACCTGTTTGCTGACTGTCTCTGCTGTGTCCTTGCATAGCTTTGTTTGCAGTTGCAAGGCCATTCATGTCCAGTTTGGCCTGCAGGTACTGCTGCAGAAGAGCTGGCCAGGCCCTGCAGGGCTTTAGATGCTGGGCTCTGAATGCAGGTGATGCCTTTCTGAGAATATCCTGATGAACCTGAAAGTTTTTTTGACAAATGAGATTTCCTACATTTTCCTGTTGCGTGACACTTTGGCATTACTTTCACAAACGGGTCTGTTTTTGATTGTAAAAAACATGTGTTCCAACTGCATTTGTCATGCCCAGTCATCAGTGTTCACACAGCTTCAGAGTCTGGAACTGCACTTCAATGCTTATCAGTACTCAGCCACAGAATTACAACAGTCGTAATAGACGTACTGTATGTTTACACAACTGTGCTTTAGGGGTGGGACAAAATATTGATACAGCGATATATCAGATTACTTCCTTTTGGGATACACTATCGATACATTGACATCAAATGCTGATATTTTTATGGTCACATACAGGCACTCTAAGTGAGATTCCTACATCAAGTTTGGCATCCTGGATTCACTACATGCTCATGGTGGCACTTATTAAGTGAATGAGGGTAAAAGATGGTGAAGACGAAGAATCTCGGAGGGGAAAATAGCAGACAGTGGTGGAAAGCAAATCAGAGAATTGAATAATGATAATTACTACACACACTGACACCTCAATGCAGTAAATACACATATCATTCTTGCTTTTTTCCCCTTAAGGAGTATTATTTTTTCTTCTCACAACATATCGAGTGTCCAGAAATCATTGTATCGTGATATAATTGGTATTGTGTGCAATGCGTCATCGTATCATGAGTTACTCTGAGACTCCCACCCCTGCTCAGTTTCCAAGAAACAAATACACGGCATAATCTGGTTTGTGCGCTGTTTATCCTGAAGATTCGACGTTGCAGACAGTGTTGATTAAGTGATGTAACCTTAGAGCCTCCTTAAGTCATCATAATCCTGTAATATTTCAATAGCATCTCTATGGTGAGCTTATAGTTGGGAGCAGAGTTGCAGAACCAGACTGGATAAGACACAATGACCTATTCAGGTTTATTGTGAAGGAATGTTTCTGTCATTGTGTCTGTCTGACAAGTATTTAAGTTCCACAGACGTGGCCTCTGCAGCGACACGCAGGAAGGCTTAACTGAGGTGTCTGTCTTCGGACTGGAAACATGTTATGCAACATGTTCTTCTCCAGAGAGAAATTAATGTCTTCTCATTTTTCCCTCTCTTGTTTTGAAAGAAACGCAGAGAAAAAGATAAACTGTGACTTTGTAATGGAAAACAGACCTGCTATGTGCCTGGAATGTTTTCCTTTCAGAATCTGCTGATAACCGTATCTTGTGTTTCATTCGGGGGTGATATGGATACAGTTATTGTGTTTTTATTTTGCCTCCAGATTGTCTTGAGATGGAGTATTTACATGGGAAATTACTGAATAGTCTCCTATTATTTGGACTATGAAAACAAATAAGTTGTATCCCTGCATATGGCGGGAGGGTAAAGTTATCAGGCGTTTGCAATTAAAGAAAAAGTGTGCTGAGCTGGATAAACAGCCCATTTATTGAGGGGAACACTGCAGCTTTATTTCTTTCCAGACACAACTCTTAACGCTTCTGTTCCAACACTTTTACAAACTGTGTCTTGCTTCCATCTGTGCGTCCAGTTTTTCTTTGACTTGTCAGGAATCAAGTCGTTTCACGTGATCTCATATTAAGTGACAATCATGTATTGATTTAAGCATGTATCAGTAGAGAAAACTGGGTTAGATTAAGACTTGTGGGGAAATCATTGGTGGGGAAAGCTGGAGGGCAGAACACAGTGATGATTATGGGGCTACATAATGCACCATTTATTTCATGTCCATTGTGATGATTTAAAAAAAATGCAATTAATATGAGTTGCTTTTTTTCTATGTTTTAGGGGGTGTGCTGGTGCACACTCATTCATAGGCATGTGCAGGTAGCGACATTTAAACAGAGACTATACGATGCACATATTGTTTTGTAGCCCAAGTTGTATACATACTCTGTAGATTGGTGTCTACTTATTCCACATGCACACGAGCATTGTGGAGTCACAACAAATTGCAGGATGTCTGTAAAGATCCTCGCATACTTTCTCTGATGATGAAATTTGCTCTCTCTGGAGATCTCTCACAGACAGTACAAAACTAGCCTTACAGTCATACCAGTGGTGTCAAGCTATTTTACCGATCAACGGGTTGCTCCGCGCCAAGATTTGGGGCAAAACTGAAACAAAGGCAGTGAAGAAAATTATTTGAAATAATTAAAGCTCCCATATGGTGAAAATCTGTTTGTATTCTTGTAGTTGTGAATGAACTTGGACGTGGTAAATCCAAGCTGTTAAGTTATAATTATGTTTACATCTGCCATTCCTTAACCCTCCCACTGCTAGTTAGCATCGTAACTTCACAACGACTTTGACCAGGTTAGGATGTAACAACAAACTAACCAATAACCGTCCAGCTCTAACTGTGACCGTTTTTCCTAAAAGGCGCGGGACCAGTAACTGCTCAAACAGCCTGTCTTAAACAAACCACAGGTTTTATAGTCATGGTGAAATGAACTATCTAAGCAGTACTTTGAGCCAAAAAACACTAGAAGACGCACTGTGGGGGCACACGGGACTTTGATTAATTTGCTAAAAACGAGGCGCAATATAGGACCTGATATATGTCTTTGCACTTTTTCCGTCCAGAAAAAGGGCCCAAAGAACATCTTATTATTACTATTATTAATATTTTTTTCAGCCCTACTCCCCGCTGAGTCATTTCTGTTCAATCCCTTCATTATAAAAAAAATAGGTTCATTTTGTCTTCTATTGCAGTGGTTCTTTGGAAATCAATTCATCATAATGTTCAAAACCTTTCTAATCATTTCCAATTATTCCCCCTTCATAACTATTATAGATTAGACTGGAACACATTTATTATGACACCATTCCCTATCTGTCCCATGTGTAGGGGATATCAGCTACTATCAGCGGGAGCGTTGCCAGAAGGGACGACACTGTTGACTTATTACTTCCTTTATTGGCGGCGACCGCTCGCGAAGACAAAGACGGAGCCCATACCTGACAGTAAACAAAGCAGAAGTGCTTCAGCTGTTCCTTTTGAAGTCGACATGTTTACCGAGAGTAAACAGCCAACTGCCTTGAAGCGGCAAAACTGACAAATGACTCAGACAAACTGTGTCATGTTTCCACTTGGGATGAGTAATGTGAACAGTTTTGTGGTCAAGGCTAGTGGTCACGATCGTCGAAATTTGTACCTGAATGCTGAAGCGTTTTGCAGTTTGGGTCTGACAAGGTGAAGCGGAGGCCAGAAACAGAAAACAGTCATCTGATACGCCTTTAAATCCTATTGCCCTGCTTGTCAAATCGTGTAAAGAAATGAGTCCTCACATCGGTTTAACTACAGGGATTAATCGTGCCCCTCCCCAGACTCGACGTGTAAGTCATGAGATGAATAGTCTAGTATGGATAGCCAAGCCTTTGGATTTGATGGCGTAATTAGCAGATGAACTGTGATGCTAACAAAGCTCGGTCCAGACCTCACAAAGACCTCCATTGTGTGATTACATGACGGTAAATCTTGGACTCTCCTTTGTCACGTCACAGAGTTTGTTCACAGTCTTGACTGACATCATCATCAAGCCTGCAGATGAATGAGATGCTGTCCTGTGTTGTGGTCATTTGGAGCCTTCGTAGCGACAGCCTCCCTCATATATCTGGGCGAGATAGTCACACAGAGACCAGAATGGCAAAAAAAAATAAATGAAATACTTTTTTTTCTTCCTGCTGACGTCTTTGGACAGTCATTAAATTCAGTTCTGTCAAGCTGTAGAGCCTTAAGTGAGTGGAAATTTAAATTCCTGTCTCTCGCTCTCTCGCACTCTCTTTTTTTTTTTTTTGTGCTGTTCCCACCCAAAGGCAAAATGTTGAGCTCTCATCATGAGGATTTCCTGATTGGTCAGTACACTTCATTAGTCGAAATAGGTCATCAGGTTAAAAGTGTGGAGAGCTTTTCAGCCCAGAAGCACATAATAAACAAAAGGAGATTAGCGTAATCTATTTTCCAGTGAATTTGTAGTCTAATAGCAATTATTTTTTTCAGTGCAGTGAAGTTATTTCTTCATAAGTGGCTTTGACATCTCCAAAGGTTCCCATAGTTTCTGTAACGGAGCTGTGTCGAGTGGGAAATTATGCCTCCCATCACACTGCGTTCTGACTGACGCACAGCTCATTATTGACGCTTTGCAAGTTTTTCGAGAACCGATCTCCCACCGTTCCCCGTCAGGCTTGAATAATTTGAGGCAAGGGCAAGGCTGTATCAGAGGGAATAAGGTGACCCTAACTCTCCTTTAAGCACTTATCTCCTCTGCCAGTTCTGCTTCACTCACTCGTTTGAAATGATAATTGCTACTTCCTGCACAGCAAAGCTGAGCAGTACACTAATGTAAAAGAGAGTTTGAATATTCCTCAGAGCCTATTCGAGCTTAGGATCACACCGAAAGTGGTGTCACATCTCGCTCTTTGCTCTTCATTTCAGCACAGTGTGGATATAGCATGTTGGAATAAATGTCACACAAAGACAAGTCCCCTGGCTAACCTTAAAGATGCCACACAGGGATGTGAAAATCGCTCAGTTCGTCGCCGCCTTTCAATGAACGCCTTTGAGTCTGAGACGAAGACGTGACAGGATCATGGAAGCAGCGCACGTACTGCAGTTAAACAATTAACACAGATCTGTCTGCTAGCTTAGGGTCATGCCAAGCCAATTAGGGCATATTCAATGCCAAGCCTGGTAACTGATTAACATGAGAGAAGGTGGTTTGATGCAAAGACGTGAATGCATTTACTAGTATATGCACTCTGGTGGACACCTAAAATGGATTTCATGTTCTATTGCAAGTTTTGTTGCGGTGCTCAAGAAGCTCATGAGTCAAATTCCGATTAGCCTGCAGTCTACAAATACCTTTATGGACATAAAGTGTCTGATATCAACAGATGAATATCTACTAATGATAGTCATGTTGCTTGTGTGTGCCTGTAATGTGATATGGTTGGTATGTATGGGCATTTTTATAGGTGTGGAGGAAAGGTTTTACTGAACGCAATCCCTCCGTGTGTGTTTTAAACCACAAGCAAATGATCGAATTCTGCACATTTTCTGTTATTTGAAGAAGCCATTTCAGAGCATTGGGCAGCTTTGGCAGCTCATCCCATCACTAAATGCTTTCATGTCAGTACGCTTTGTGTGGTCGGAGGCTTCTTTTTTTTTTTTCCACGGCAAAAAACTAATTTGTTTAAAATTTCCAGTATTTTCATCATTTGAAAAACCATCATTATTCTGCCTTTGAATGCACAGGGGACGCACCGCAGCAGGATGCATTACAGCCAGTCATCAACACAAAGACCATTCCGTGAATAATTAATAATGCATGCTGAGAGAAGTCGTCTTCCTCATAATATCAATCTGGGATCACACATGTGAATAAATAATTGAGTATTTAATTGAGTTTCCGTTCTTGGAGACTTCCATTTTAATGTCAGACGACGCATCCTGTTGTGTCCAGGAAATAATGCCCGGAATGGTGCGATGGGAATAGGGACGGGATACAGCTCGCATTGTAGTGTGTGAAAATGCTCAGATCTTTACAATTTTGTGTTTGCGTCCAAGTCTCCCGAGTACCTTTTTGAGATATCGACCAAAACAAAAAAAAGATAGAAGTCTCGTAGCCTAAATCGTCGGCCACTTGTTGTCATTAAGAGAAACACATTAGTGTAGAGGAAATGGAGAGGGATACGTTGAATCAATGGCTACTGATTAGCAGTCAGATCTGTTTTTTTCTGCCGTTTAAACTAATTTGTCTCTTTCAGAGGAACTTTGCCTGTAGGCATCAAGATCCTGAATCTTCAGTTTGCAGCTGTTCCATATTACAGACCTAAAAGTTGGAGCGTGCATAAAGGTTTTTACTTTATACCGGGTTAAAATCTCTTCTGCTGGGTGCTGGCACAGAGGCCTCGGTCGGTTTCAGTGCCAAGAGAAAATCATGTTACCTGCAGGGAGGAAATGATATTGGAGAGACAATAGAAAAACATTTTTCTCTGTGGTTGTATTGTGCGTTTTGTTTTGTTTTGTTTTTTTCTTGCAAAATGCATTGTAGGGGAAAAAAATGGTATGCAGAAAGCAAGCCTCTGATGATCAGACTTATTGGAGTAGCTGATGCCCTATTGATCCCTTTACTTTTGTACTTTTTTACTCTTTTTTTTTTTTTTTTTAGGATACTTACATTTAATCAGCATTTAATTTCCTGCTCTACAGGAATTTCCTTTTTAAGAATCAAAAACTAAACAATATCTTGATGGAAAGGCGCTTTTCTTTTTTTTTTTCTTCTTCTTCCAGGGCTTGCCTTGTGTTCTGCTTGTTATGAGTAACTTGTGCATATTAAAAACTGCTCAAAAGCTTCTGTGAGAGGATATCCTGGAGATTTCTTTCTGATAAACACAGTAGCCAAGAAAGCAATGAGCCACTTTCGCATTGTAGGTTTACTCAACACTTAAGCCATATCTTAGTGTGGATTTCCTGTTTTTAAAATTCCACAGACCTTTTAGCGACTTGTTTGGATGTTTTACAGCTGACGATGACAGCATTAGACCAACATGGTGACACTGAGACACCTTTCCTGCCCTGGGCTGGGTTCAGTATAAATAGGTGTATCAGCAGTATGTATAGCTAAAGAATTTATCATGATTGAATGTTTCATATCAGTCAATGTTAATAATTAGCGATTGTTTTACCTGACCTATTTTTAATAAAGGCCATCGGTAAAGAAGGTTTATTTTAAAAAGGTTTATACTGATGTCAGGGCAACTTAAGTGAAACTATGGAACATTCCATGTGATGATTTTCTTATTGCTAATGATAAAGTGTCTATTGCCAGGACATATGGCCATCTTTTGTTGCCCAGCCCCTAATTTGCAGTCACAGTGGACGAAGAGCTTTGTCTACCTGCCAGTGTGCACTGTAGTTTGCAAACAGTGATGTCATTACAGTCATCTTCTCCTCTTCTTCGCCTGACATCTTTATCACTGAGCTCTCTCATCCAGACATGCTGATTCATGCTTTGACGTTGTGTAAACTCACTGAGTCACTGTGATGATGAATTTACTATGAGCTCTGCCGGCTTAGGAAACAATCGCTGCTGTCTCGACTGCTGCACGGGGTGCTTACGGTTTATTTTTAACGCGGTCGTGATTTATTTAGCAGTCTGCTTTTCTTGGTGCTGGGAGCAGTCTGCTCAGCTGAAATCTTCCTCTTTATTCCCCTTTGTATCATTCCCAGGTGGGCAGGGACTGGGAGTTAATGTGGTGCCACGCGCCTCCACAAAGTGCCGAACACAGTGCTGTTCCTAATACATGCACGATAACGACTGAAGAATCCAGTCTTAGTAAAGTTTAGTAAGTTTTCAATCATGTATTGTCCTTTATCATCTGTTTAATAAGTTAGAATCAGATGGACTACATGGTTTTAAAGATTAGTAGTAAAGGAGTAAACTTTGTTTATATATCAAGCCAATACTATGTGAGTAGTTCAATCACAATGAAACCCTGTGTCCACCTTTCCCCTGGTAAGGTGTGAAAACCTAGAAGGCAGTCTTGCATTGACGGAAAATGTGGTTACCGCAGATTCCTTGCTCTGTTTTTGCTGTTTTAGCAGTTTAATGTTGGGCAGAGGGTTGATATTTGCTGTGCATTTAGTTTCCAGATATGCTCAGTGCCGTATTAACGCGTTAATAAAACTTATTTGAGTAATATGCAATAAGTACTTGCTTACAGAAATATGTGACATGCAGCTTTTAATATATTCTGTAGTAGTAACTCCATAAATTCAGTAAATTAGCTCTTAATTTGAAACAATGTGCTGGGAGATCGTTGTGTGAATGTTATTGAGATGCTACTTTTGATAAAAGATCACGTGTTCGCAATAAGTTAGCAAACGTGTCTTAGTCGACCACTGAATGGCCAGCCATTGATCATTCGGGGAAACATGTACCTCCCTGCACATCCTCCCACTTGATTTTTTTTTGCTCTGCCCACTGGACTACACAGGCTGCTATAAGTGTGAGTTATAATGACAGACTCAGCAGGAGTCTCTGCCTTGTCAGTCACCTCCTGAGGTCTTTTCTGCCAAACATAATGGCTCCATAAATCTTAACTGAATAGTGACCTGAACCCAAGGGGCCATGTTGTCTCACTTTACTGCAAGATGAGAACATTTATTTGACCCTGTGAAAACAATTAAACCTTTTGGTGTCTTTTTTTTTTTAACATGTTATTGGGTGCAGACACTGATACTTTCTGGATAGTCTTCCAAAGTCACCCTTAAATCTGGCAAAAAAACAGAGAGACAGTTTCAGATTTAATTGCAACTGCTCAATTAAAATGCTTTCATAGTTCCCTTTCACTTAGATGTACTCATGATACTGTTAATGGATTGGACCGCAGCCTAATCTAGCCTCATGTCAAACTCCGTGATAGTACTCTCATCACAGGGTCCTGCCCGGCCGCTGATTATCTCCATAAGTGCCTCGATCCATGCCAAAGACTGAATGTGAGACGAGTCACTTTGCAGAGATGAGTTATTGGGAGCTGCTAGTCCAGAACAAAGCCCGGTCCTTTATACCAAACTCACTAAATGGTTAGCATTCATGCCGCTCCCTGTCCAATGAACTCGCCACGACCCGGCAGAGTTTATCATCCAATGTGTCTGTCACATCCTTTCTCTCTGTGAACAGATGCAGGTATTAATAGGGAGCCTCGAGGGAGGTTCGAAAGGTTAATGAATCTGTAGCTTTAAGCAATATGGCACCAGATTCACCCTTCACAGATACAAGGAGCAGCAGACCCTCGCCTAGATGAGCAGATGGGTCCTGTGGCATTGAGCATAGTTGGTCGCTTGTACAGTAACAGCTCTGCTTGAATAGAGCTCTAATCCTATAAGTCCCATAATTGTTGCCTCTAATAAGATCACTTTCTTTGGTCGAGTACTTGCTGTCAAATATGATTTAATGCTTATTAATATTTAGGACTTTTATTCGTCAGATCCATACTCCATTGTTCTTCAGGATGGATTAGGAGACGACATGATTTATTAAACTGAAGGACGTGTACATATTACACCACAAAATATGTAAAAGGAAACAGGACAAGTGCAGCATTACATCAGTTTACTTGCACTTTATGCCCTTGCTAAGCCTGAACAGATTTGCCTCAGGCGTGCAGAGCATCCATCCAGTCCTCCTCAGGTGCTGGCCCCACTTATATGAGCATTTATGAGTCATCATGTATTTTGAACTCCCCAGATACCTTATGTTTCCCAGTCTGCTGCACGGGCCTCTTCACATTGACGCAACTCATATTTTGACTGAGGACACCTGCTTGATGATGGAGTCCAGTGTTTCAGCAGCTGAGAGAACAAACTACAGGTCTAACATATGTGGCTTAGTCTGAAGTCATTGTTTAAAAAAATAAAAAAATGGAGAAGCTTAAACTGAACAGCTGGTGCTCACTCTAGACCCAATTTTAATCGAATTATTTTGGGAATCTGTACAGGATGCAATTTGGACCAAATCTCAAGTTACACATCTCTCGTGACCCCAGAGTGCTCTTTGTTGGGCACCAGCTCCTCTAAAAGGTCAGTGCACGATTGTTGAGATATTTCTTTATGCATTACTGCTCTACAGAATTAGCCAAAGAGCTTCCTAATTTATCAGAGTGGCAGGAAACCCTCTCAACAGCACCCCTCTCTATTCATTAAAATTTAAAAGACCGCCGAAGTTACATAAGGATATGCCCTGGGAACACGGAGACCTGAGGTACACGGCACACGCAGGGCTGCTGTGCTTGTTGTCCCAGCAGGCATGAGAGGGACCACCGGAGGAGGGGGAGGAGGGAAGTGTTACAGGATCGTGGGTGGATGTTTCAGCCTCCAGTGACTCAGGTAGCTTCAGTGGAGCAGCAAGAACCAGAACAGGCCTGGTAGTGAAGTGAAAAGTGGCACTGACATATTGGTTGACTGCTGGAGACCCCTGGGGAAGGACAGAGTGTGCCAGTGTGGGATGCTGATGCGGTGTGTAAGTCAGCTGCCCAGTGTTCAGATGATGCAGTGGCAGGTAGCAGGACGGATGTGAATCTCTGTTTATCCTGCATTCTGTTGACAGGCCGATCAGAAGTTTAAAATACGCCCCAGCAGGGCCCCGTCTCACCAGACGACCAGGGGCTGGTCGCTGCTTTCGTCCTGGACTGTTGTCGGATTTATTAGCCACCGTAAATATTTGAATGAGCTCTTCTGGGAGTTGTTACAGTGATGTAAGAGTCGCCGTGTCCTCTCCAGTGTTTACTTTCTAAACGCTACCACCTATGTGGGTGCTCGAGGGACACATCCAGCTCTGTCAGGCAATAAGTTGTGTTATATCACAGGAACAGGCTTTATTGTGTTGGACTGATGTGCCTGTTCTCCTCTCAGGATGTTGGTAAAAATCATAGGAATCAGTTCAGAATTTTCTCTCGTAGGTTTAAAAGCCTTGTTAAATATTTCACCTGCAGCTGCGTGCTTTGAATCGTGCAAATATGGCATAGATAGCCATAAAAATTCTTATTCTTAAGATGAATTGTAACAACTTTGGTGATCCCCTAAACTTTCATCCAGCACCATTATTGAGTCGGAATTTTAATTTTGGATGAGATTTTGTTACTAAGAAAATGCCAGGAAAAACTAATGACATTCCCGTCAGCCTCAGCTGTTTTTTGTGTTTAGGGTATCAAATTCTAGCGCGCTCACATGCTAAACTAAGACTTACCGTGGTAAAATATGCTTGTTTTTACACTGTCATTGTCTGCATGCCACTATATAATAACATGTTAAGTAAAGCATTAAAGCAGATGATGGGTTGATGACTGGGCCATCACAGTCTCACACCAAAATGTGCAAAAACTACATTGGTCCTCAGCAAAAAAACATTCGTTTAAGAACGAAGGCTGTACTTTCTTCTCTCTTTTTTTTTTTGCCCTTTTCCTTTTTACTAGCCTGAGTCTATGTTTCACCCCAAAATGACTTGTGCATATCTTTTGCTTTG
This sequence comes from Stegastes partitus, assembly GCF_000690725.1. NCBI lineage: Eukaryota > Metazoa > Chordata > Actinopteri > Pomacentridae > Stegastes > Stegastes partitus. The sequence goes on from NW_007579233.1 coordinate 37,117, forward strand.
CACATGAAAAGAGCGACACAGTCCACATTAGAGACGTGAAGGTGGAGGCACTTGGCGCAGATGACTTCATATCATTTTTACACTTTGTTCTGTTTTTAGGGCTGCAAGGTGGATCAGTGGTTAGCACCATCGCCTCGCAGCTAGAAGATCCCTGGTTTGCATCCTATTTGCAGCGTGGGTTCTCTCCGGGTTCTCCGGCTTCCTCCCACACAATCCAAAAACATGCTGAGGTTAATTAGTGATTCTAAATTGTCTGTAGGTGTGAATGTGAGTGTGCTTGGTTGTCTCTCTCTAAGTGTAGCCCTGTGATAGACTGGTGACCTGTCCAGGGTGTCCCCTGCCTTCACCCTAAGTCAGCTGGGATAGACTCCAGCCCCCTATGATCCTAATGAGGATTAAGCGGAGTATAGATAATGGATGGATGGATAAATGAAAGGTTATTCTTTTAATGGAACTTGGCATCACTGTTTACTTTAACTTTCCACTGCTGTTTTCTAGCTATCTTGCACAACTACTTGGTTACGTTTAGACATCACAAATGACTGTAAGTTTGGAGGAACATAATGGTTTGGGTTAAAATACGCTGATGCTCACCACAAGGCTCCATTTTTTTCTTGAATTGCCATGAGTCTTGCCTCAAAAGTTGCCCCTAAAAGCTGCAAGTGACTCACAGTCTTACAGCTTTTTTGTGTGTGTGTGTGAAATTAATGTGTTTAATACTGTGGACCAGCGCACACATTGATACTGAGTTGACTGTACATGATGTGAAAAGTGTCTCCGGTTGTAGAAAGGCATTAAGACACAACTTTACCTCAGTCTAAGTGTTGTTGCCAGTTTCAGCTCATTTTTGTTTTGCGACAACTTTACACTTTTTTTTTCGTCTCACTGCTTTCATACCATACCAGGCATCTGTTTTCAGCAGAAAAGCTTTAACATCTCCACTGCCTGCTGAAGAATGCCAAATGGCAAACAGACAAAGTTAGCAGCTAGCTGATGAAGGTGAAACATTTAGCAGCTTAAAAGCTGTTTCCCACAGCTGTTGGTGGAGACCAAAAACAGAACAAAAAGAAAAGTGAGTATTGGATTTCTATTTGCTAGATGGCCACAAACATGATTCCAAATGAATGCTGATGCAGCTTTATATTGACTCCATCTGTAAATTAACATTTGCTAAGAATCTCAACAAATCACCTTTAAAGGTCAGTGTTGTATTTTTTTTGCCCCTCTGATGCACACACAAAAAAGCTTTTCTTGCAGATCTGACAACTATGAAGACACATTTTTCAAGTTTAATTATGGTGTTTGGGGGAAAAAAATCATACAGCTTATCTCCTGTGTTTGTTTAGCAAAGAGGGATGAGACAGATGGGAGTAGGTCTTATTTCAAGTGCTTTCCAAAACAGCTGACGCGCTGCTAGATTAAAAATATCAGCATACATCTACATAACGGGCACACCTCACCTGGACAGTCGCAATGAGGCCAATAAAAGTCAGAGAGCTGATCTGTTCATTGCGCCTCTTTGTGACAAATTACAGAGTTGTCTTGGGAGTCGCTGTTCTTTCATTTATTTCCCCACATAGCCGCAAAATTAGAGCCAGGCTCCCATATTATCTTGTCGGGGATCTCTCACCAGTCGTTGATGACAGCATAATTAAATACAGGGATTTAAAAAAAAATAAAAAAATCTAGCAGCCATTTTAACTTGCAGAGAAACTTTGCGGGCTGCAGTGCAAACACCATGTTGGACATTCACCTAAACGTTTGAGAAAGCTGCTGCATGATGAGTGCTTTGGTGTCAGCTGGCTGGTGGTCTGAGCCATCAGTTCAGTTGAGTTTTTCTTTGGCAGTGTGTTGTAAAGTAAACAGTACAAGCATAAATAGTTGTTGCTGTGCGCTGCAGTTCAGTATTAAAGTCTCAGGGCACAGAGATGAGGGGGTCATTTTTGGGTGATGCTGTTGTTGCTGTCAAAACCGATGAACTCTCCTCTCAAATCTGGGCCGTATGCAGTAAAATCCACACCATCCTCAGAATGAACCCCAGCCAAATGTATCAGTGTTTCTGCTTTTGTAGTTGTTGGTTGTAGCGTCAGAAAGTTGGATATGGATCTGTTGCTCTGGCTTGTGTTTCATCTTTTTTTTTTTTTTATCATGTTCTTGGATCAGACATAAAGAAACAACTTCTCTCTCTCTCCCCTCTCCCCTATCTCTCTCTCTCCACAGATCCAAAATGACTTTTACTAAATGGCCACAGGTCGGAGCTTAGCGCTGATCCATCGAAGAGCACCACGAGTGGATGAAAACAAGCAGCCTTTAATCTGGAAAGGATTCCTCTTCTCTGTGCTAAGAGTCTGCTAACCGTGTGTAAGGACCACTGGGAGTACAAGAATCAAGTCAAGGACACGTTCACCCCCCTCAGCCTGCAGGAAGATGGGAGTGAGAAAATAAAGCTCTGTGGAGTCAAGAGGAGCTTAATGAATTCCGAGGAATCTTAAAATAAACAGCTTGCATTTGTGTCAGTCTGTGGTAGAGAATCAGGCAACCATGTGGACACTAGCTGCGACTGTCCACTGTCTCCTGGCCGCTGCGCTGCTATTGGCTAGCTGCCTCCAATCAGCGATGGCCACAGAGGATGACGTCACGCCGCGCATCAGCTTCTCCTACAGTAAGTCAAAATATTCACCTGTCATCTTTTTGTTTTGTTTTTTTCCACCAGTTTTTAAAAAAATGATGAATCATCTGCTAAACGCCTCCCCTGACCGCTGATGCTCAATCAGCTTAAAACCCTCCGAGCACACTCCTAAATCTGAGGGCGTCTGCATGGGACTGTTAGAGTTTCATCATTTTTATCCTTTAAAGAAACACAAAGCCAATCGCAAAAATGTCAGAAATATATTTAATGTAAGATGCAAATGTCCAATCCTTAAAAGCCTTTTCTCTGGTAATGTTTAAATTGAAACCCAAATTTAAAAAATCACAACAATAAAGCATAAATGTAACATCTATCTTGCCGGTCCCAAGCATGCAAATCAAGCAGATGGAGCATGAACAGATTTAAATTAGAGTGTCATAAATTTCCTTATCATACTTGGTGTATAAAACTAGGACTGGAGCTGCACTGCAAGACAAGACCAGTATTTCTTTATTTCACTGTCGTCAACAAAAGATCATTAAATGACAGATGCTTTTTTTTTTTTTTTTACCCACTGCTTTAGCCTCAGTCTTTCATTCTGATTTTATGTCCATCAAGTGTATATTTATGAGCCCTTTATAGGTTTGTTGTTTTAAAGAGAGGCAGCTTGAAAGATAAAAAAGACAGCCAAAGGACAATATGCTCACTACAGACGAGAAACCTGCTACAACAGTTGTAATTTAACTCATCAGCAAGAAATGAGGAGTCTCCTTTTGTCTGAAGGACCAAGGGACACAAAAAATTTCAATTTGCACCACTGTTGTCACTGTGGATATCAAATGCTGTGTGTGAACAGAGAGCTCGACAGAAATACCACTGTTCACTAATGTGGGCGGGGCTTAGCAGATTGCCAATTCCACACAAATAACATCATTTGGGTCAGCGGTGAGCAAACGCAACAAACACAGCTGCAACAAGTGCGCAGCGAAGCAGCCTTTGCGACCGTGCATTCGCAGAGACATGTGAGAGACCGCAAGCGGCTGCAGGCCCAGATGCACACATGCACATCTACACTACAAAATACCGCCTCTCATAAATACATGCAATTATAAGTTTTGTTCCCTGAGGATCTTTTTTAGGATTAGCTGTCATTTTGCATGAAATTTACTGTCTTGTTGCTTCTTTTTTTTTTGACGGAGCAACGGGGGGAAATATGCGTGCCGTAACACGTGACTCCTCGGAGTGAAGAGCAAACAAAGCGCAATAATTCGAGGCCAAGCAGTCATTCTGCTGCACACATAGTCTGGCTCTATACCTACAAAAGCACTTGTTTCTTCCTCCCTTGTTGCTTCTAGCTGACCTTTGGGTAATACGCTGCTGAGTGCAACAGTTTATCTCACAAATGGAAACTTAATGTCTCTACCGGCGAATCCACTGATTGAATGGCAGACCTTTTTGCACCTGACTTCATCAGTGTATGTAATTACTCCACACAGACTGCAGCACTTCTTTTTATAATAACTGTGGATTAAGCTTTTATAATTTAACAACATGGATGCTGTTTTTCAGTATTTGTTCAGCTGGCAGCTTTTTTTTTTTTTTTGTTGTAATTGATTGATGCATTATGGGAGCTTATGACAAATGAGGTAGCTGTTTGGATGTGGCTCACTGGGGAAGCTGACTGCTTTTCAGGAAAGCCTCTCTCAACACCTACTTTCCAACATCCTGATGTTGTAGCTGTTGAAATGCAGTTTTACTTAGCCAACAAGTTGCTTCTTATAATTAGTTCCCCGTTTTCTACGATGTATTTCTGCCCTCATCCATGCAGTTCCAGCTGCAACCAGCGTGTAGGCTTATATGGTGTAGGTGTGTGTTGGCCCCCGTAAACACTACCTGTCTGAATCTGAAGCGCGTCCCTCCTGAAAACACACTCTGATGCCTGTTTTCTTCGCTCCTCAGCCAACTCGGTGAGGCGTCATCCTGTGATTCACAGGCACCACCTCAAATTGGCATCAAGAACAACCTTTCATATACTTGAGCCATTTAACTTCTTCTTTTTTTTTTTTTCCTCAAAGAGCTAAATGGATTAAATTGGCCCAAGGCTGGTTCCCAGCAAGTGAGTATTTTGCAAACCACTGATGTTTCTTTTTCCCCCCACTTTGCTTTTCTCTCCGCTCGGCATTCACAATCTAAATTTCATGTATTTTGACGCGAGCGGTTAGTGATTGAAGTTGTCAGTTGGAGAGTGTAAGTAGTAGTGTGAGACAACATGCTTTTCAACTGATAACATGGGGGAGAAAATCTTATTTAAATGTCACTGGCGCTGATTGTAACCTATTCAATAAGAGCACAGCTTTGCATAAACAGGACCCGCAGCATCACCGACATACTAAACATTTCGTATATAAACTAGCTTCGGGTTCGACTTGCGCCATTGGAACCAACCATGTAAAGCAGGTTAACCCTTCAAACCTTCATTTTTTTGCTTTGTGTTGTTGGTTAGAAAAGGGAGACCCGGGCTGTTTTCTCGAGGGTGGACCCTTGCCCTTTTCCTGGAAAGGCGTCCCTCTTCTTTTTGTCCTCCTTCCCTCTCCTCTCGCTCCCTCCTTCTCTCCTAATGAGCAGGCTAATCTCTCATGTGTAGTGAGTGGAGGTTTTTGTGGTTGCTGCAGTGGGAGAGCTTGTCTGGTTTTCATTATGGCTCTTGTGCAGAGAGGCAGCACAAAGGATCATGGGACTTGAAGCAGTACACATCGGTTAGGCATGCGGCATGTATCGCTGCTAGTTATCAGAAACTTCTCAGGCAGGATGCTGCTGTCTTTCTCAAATGGAGATGGGTTATTTTTGTGCTTTAGTTTTCTGTTCTCTTGAAAAAAATGAGAACAATTCAGGTTCACACTTTTTTTTAATGTTTTTTTTTTTGTTTTGTTTTTTTAAACAAAATCTGGCTTAAGTATATGAACTGTTGTAAATCTGTTTCCTCTTTAAGTGACTGTAGATGAGAGGATTGAAACCATTGTCATCTGTGTCTGTTAAACATAAAGCTACAGCAGAGGGAGAGCATGGCTTTGTCCGAAGCACTTAAAAAAAAAAAGAAAAGCTCTCTTTAGTTGGGTAAAGTTACAGGAGCCAGATTTGGTTTCGGAGCTGCTTTTATTTGTTATTTGCATTTTATACATTTCATTATGCTGCCACTCTTAATATATTCTATTTTATTTATTAAGTTTGGTGGAGTTCTACCGTGCATTATCACAGCCATATTTTCTTTATTTGTAAGACTTGTACATGCATCTTCCTTCACAGTCACTGCAGATGCTTAAGAAAAATTAACAAGCACTAAAAAGCCAAGCAGTGGAAATAGGAGCAGCACTATTTGCCGACTTTGTTATGCACCGTGGCGTGGATTATATTGGCCTGTATTGGAGTTTCGTGCAACTTTGGAATTCAGTCTGTGGCATCCATCCATCCATTATCTATACACCGCTTAATCCTCACTGGGGTCACGGGAGGGCCGGAGCCTATCCCAGCCATCCTAGGGCAAAGGCAGGGGACACCCTGGACAGGTAGTCGGTGGCATTTTAAGGTGAAATATATTTGTGTAAAACGTTTGTTTTAGCATGACAGAAAGTGGGCTAATTAACAGCTTTTTTGCTTTTGTCTACAACAGAAGTCGATGTGAGCTTTGTGGAATAAAAATAAGAAACGTGTGTTGACTTAAAGCTTACACTCTGCACCAAGTTCAGGATCCTACAAAAGCATTTAATCTCATTAAGTGGGGATCAGTACTGACTTCACACAGCCCACCACTTTACATTTAGTTTCATTTTTGCTTTCTTCTTGTCTAGCTTCGGTCCCTTTCGGGCCCATAATAAAGACGTAACGTAGAAGACGTGGTCATGTTCAGTTCAATCAGTCGACCTCCAATACACTTATCAAAACTGAGTTCATGCGTCCACATTTATCACTTTATATGATGTGACTAGATGGTGCAAAAACCCTTCATGGTGAACCACGCAGCTTTACCAGCAGCTCAACTAGTTTACTGGTTGTTGTAGCTGGACAGTATCTTAATGTTTCTGTAGTGAAAAACTGCAAGAGCACTCGTGCTAAAACTAATGTTACGCATTGTTATGTGAATTAACACACTATAATTTAGAGTAATCAGGTTGTTAATTATAATAATCAAATGTCTTGGAACTGTGTGTAAATGGCAACTTCAGTCATGATATCACACAATGAAAACACATAATAAAAGGCAGCGCCTACATATTGTGACCAGTCAGCAAGACGGTTATAACTGTGATTACTGTAGCATAATTTTCAGTCACTTATCAGGATTCTTGTCGTCCATGTTTGTCGGAAATTTCCTATAAATACTGATTGAATCAATTCATCCATTCATACTGAATCACAGTCCTGTCAGTCCCGCTGTTTCCTGCTTTTATTGTAATAACAGTGCACAGTGACAGGTGAACTGGAAGGGACGGCGTGTAAAACAAAGGTTACACAAGCCAGATTTGAAACCAACGGCATCATAGGTAGCATCAAGACACAGTCGGTTACTGTTTTCCATCAGTCAAGGTTCGTACGTGATGTACTGTGTGCTGTACAAAACAAAGGAAACGGATCAGACCAGTCTTAGCGTTTCACTCAGGCTGCTGGTGGAGAAGCAAATGAAAGTGCCCCTTTAGCCTTTAAGCCAAGCACGCTGTGTATGCTCAGTGTACACAGTGTCCTTTCTCGTTTACGTTGGTTTATGTTTGGCGAATATTGTGCGCTTTCTCTCATGCATGCTAATCCACTGACCTTGGCAGTGTGTGGATCGCAGTTCAGACACGGAGGAGGGGCGGCAGGAGGGAGGGGGTCAGTCCAAATACTCGTGAGGTTTTAGACATGCTCCGATGCCCACCTAAAACCCAGCAAGGACACGCCCACTGATCCTGAAAGAAAAGCGGCCTGTGGCTTCCAGCAGAGGTGGCACTCACAAGTGCCTGCATAAAAAACCATAACAGCCGCAACAATGGAGCATAATTACAGCACATCAACTCCGTCTGTTTCAGACGTTTTAATGGCTTCATCGCCTGCACGCTCCAGGGGATGTACAGAAAAGTTCAGTCTTCGCAGATTTCGATCAGGAACATTTGATTTGAAGAAAATGGCAAGCGGCGAGAAATAATGGTGTAGCTGTTAATTAAGATGGACAGAGAGGAATGCGAGGTTAAAGAGTGTCATTAGGTGAATTTGGATGGCTGTGTTGCAGTGCTGATTTGTTCAAAACAAAATGTGCTCTGCTTCATCACCACTGCGATCTGACGTTATTGCTGTGACACAAAAGCAACACTTTAATGATGAAAAGAATTTGACTCGTTGTAGCATTGAAAAGCATTCATGGTGCTGAATGTGCATCTCTTGTATGGCTCTGAGGCTCACAAACAAACGCTTTCATTCACATTCTTTGTTACATCCAGACTCACCTTTGACACTGGTTGCACTGTTTCACCCAACTTTTCTATGTAGGTACACCAGCACATAATTTAGGTGAACTCAGAATTTTGCTTTTTGGTGCCACGATTACCAAGTTTAACCTTCCAGCTTCTGTGTTGTGATGTCATGAAGATGATGCCCCCTTGGAGGTGATTTATTCCAACAATTGCAGATAACAAATAAAAACCAGCCATAAAACTGTCCACTCCAGCTCCTCTCCCACAGGAGAATAGGACAAAAGGGCTGAGAATGTGCCTGGACAATGGATATAGAGCTAACAGAAGAGACCAGTGGTGGGTTTATTACTGACCGATCTACGCTGCATTCATAATTACTGGGAGCTGAAACAGTCTGCTGCTCCCAAACCCAAAGTGACCCGACACCACACATGGTTTTACTCAGCCATGGTATCAGCATCAACTGTGTTTATAACTGCCGTATCAAATGAGATGGGACAAGAGCACTGCAGGTTTGCATATAAAAATACACACAGAAGTACAGCATGACCAGTTTGTAATAAAACCAATAAAGGACATGAAGACGTCCTAAAAGAAACTCTTTGTAATTCACTATTGTTTCTAATAAGGCAACAACAAAAGATTAAATCTGCTTGAACAAATGTCCCCATTATGTGCAGCTTGTACACAAATTATCATGAAGTTTAAAAAGAAGAGAGTGGCTTTATTTTACAGACAAACTATAGAAACACCTGCGAGTCAGAGCACAGGGCAAAGTACAGTCCCACAGAGCAGCAGAGAGGAGCTGAGGAAGCAGCGATTTGCGATATAACGCAGAATGCAGATGGGAAAAAATGACACTTAATTACACACCCAGACAGACCTGCTCCATGCTGGACACACCAGAGCGACCAATGAAAAGTTGAGGGATTTTTGGTTGCGTGTGTGACCACTATGTTCCTATGGGAGAGACATATATATCAGACTTGCTTTGTACTTTGTGCACACAAACAATTCCTATCAGGTTTTGCTGGTTTAACATAAATTACTTCAAGTCCTTATGAACTGTTCAATCAGGAGAAGTTCCTACCAAGTATAGTCACCTTAAACCCATCTGCACTCTTCATTCTAACAGTATTTATGTTTCATTGTATGGAGTTTGACATTCTAACTTTGCCAGCAGAGCTGACGTGTGACTGAAGGAAGAGTTTTTATGAATTCTGCCAACACAGAATTTGCCATAGTGGCACTTTTGGCTCTTCTATAACGTCTTTCCATCGTACTAGATTATCTCACGCACTAAAAGCCACTTGGCTGTTCCTGCACTTTTCCTGCACTAATGCATTACACACCTAAAATGTTTCCTTTTGTATTCGAGAGGAGGTAATGCTGAATTGACATCTGGATAATTTTAACTGTAGCTCACATGTTAAAATTGATGTATACAGTAATGATGTAACTATCATGCTACGTTTCTAGAAACAACAGTCAATGACAGAGATAAGTATGCGCTCATACACTTTTCAGGAAACACTTCAGGTTTTGCATTGGAGCTGAAGGAGAATTGAAGCAGTTAACAGCAGCCGTCTCATGTATCTTTCATTAAAAGTCAGAACTTTCCTGATTTGGTTCCAGTATGTTAATACGCTCCACATGCCTTCTATTCCTACTAGTGGCTGTGTGCAAACAGAGAGACTGAGGTGTGTGTCCCCATGAGGCTTGGCTGACTTATATTGACACAGCTGAAGGATTCTGTTGAAGTGACTGATTTTATAGAAATATTATCAGTCAGATTTTTTTTTTTTTTTTTTTTTAAAGACTGCCTTCATTTTTTATTTGATTTGCCATGGCGACTGACAGCCCGAAGCTTGTCATTTTGTCGAAGCGTGTCAGGGCACGGTGACCCTCACGCTCAAATATGGAGGCTGCTGCAGCAGATCCTGACTTCACTAGACTCCTGATAGCAGCATGACTTCATGAAATACATGCGACAGCGGAACGGGAAGAGCGAAAGCTTGCAGCCGTTCCACTGAAGAGGTGTGTGTGTGTGTGTGCATGTGTGTAAGAAAGGCCATTAGTACAGAGTGTAAACCAATGTGCTTGACCACTTCTCATCCTCAGTCATTTTGTGGTGTATGAGTGGAGAGCGGGAGACTCGGTGCGACTCTGGGCTGCTCTTCTCATCAAGAGCCTCTCCAGAGACGCACACATAGATACAGGGCAGAGGATTGTGTTTGTATGCTGTGGTGGCACTTTAAAGACCTTCAGCACATGCCAGTCCAAAGTAAGTGCACTTAGTAGACTGCAAGCGGCTCCACTGGTGCCCTAAAAAAAAAAAAAAATCGGCAAATGTGCAGACTCAAAAATGGCCGCAGAGATGTATCGACGTGCTCTTTGATGGGATTCTAGCTGTAGCAGAAACCATCTGTGAGCATGTGCAAGCCAGCTGGATTTGGATATTCGCAGTGACGACACATATGACAATTTTTTTTCCCTTCTTCAAATCCACTTGGCTGAGTCATAGATATGTAATTCATTAAGCCCGTCTTTCATGGTGTGCATGTGTTTTTATTCATGGCTGTGCTGTTTTCTGTTTGGATGGTGAAGCCAGTGAATCCATCGCTTTGGACCAAACGGAAAGGTCTCAACAATTGCTGGATTGACTATCACGAAATTAATGCATTGGTGCTTGCCAGTTGGTGACTCCTCACGACTGCCTTGATCCTCTGAACCTTTTTTTCTATGTCAGTATGAAGATTACAGTTGTTCGAGTGAAATATCTCAACAGCTGCTGGTTGGATTGCAATTAAATTTTGTACAGATGTTCATCTTCTCCCAATCTTATGGTCGTCCCATCATTTTTACAAAACGCTTTCTTCTGGCACCATCATCAGGTTAAATTGTAGCTTTTGAAGTATTTGAGTTTATGAGATGCGAAACTGATATTCCCATCAGGCTCAGCTTTATTTTGTCTTTGGTGCCAATGAACGTGTCATAAATAAGGTTACAAACATTCTTGTTCCTTTGTGTCATAGGACATTAAGAAGCTACCAAAACAAAGAAAGTATTGGAATAATGTAAGCTTGTATAATGCACCAGAGGGCCCCCATTACTTCCTTAATGGCATAAGGTTGTTAACCATTCTGTTAGAATATTAAAACCAGTTAATTAGCTGCAGTTTGGCGCACCTCTGCTTCAACACACGCTGAATTTATGTTCTTCAGATTTCATTCATGTTAGCTGTGTCTTGCTTGCAAGTAGAGATGGACTGCTTCCCCAAGGTACTACTGATGCCAAATGTTGTAAATGGCAGCATCTAGGTGTTTCCTATTGTGGTAATAGTTTGCTAAAAAGTGTAAACACTGTAATGTCACAAACAGGAAGTGATAAAGTGAGCAGGTTGCGAATGAAGTACGAGTCTAAATTCACTTTTTTTCCCCTACAAGCGTGCTAACTGCACATCCCAGGAAAAATGATGGTGCTTGAAACAAATATTTGGTTTGAGGAGGGAATGTGTGAGGAGATTCTCATCCATCCACACCTTTTATAATTCATCATTAACAGAACTGTAGTTGAAGTAGAGCTGCCAGAAGGTCTAAATTCTCCGGAAATCCTGTGCTATGTCAGCACACTTTGCTCTGCACACCACAGAAATACTTACTGTCACAGTGCTAAAACCCGATCTATAAGTAGCTGTTACATCCTGTAGAAATGATCCAATGTGTTCTTCATGTGGAGCAATGCCGTCTACGCAGATCCACGTCGTGACTGCTTTCCGTTTATCGGAGGTGGAAAGCATGAACTGGCCCACGGTGTGTCCCACTGCTTTGTTTTATACCGTTTAACAGAGACTTCACACATTTCTTGTCAGTTCTGCAAATTCTACGATCACTGGTTTTTGTTTTTCTTCTGCCCTGAACGTTGCATCACAATGTCAGCACCATGCATCCCGTTAACACAGATCAGCTATCCACCCATCATCTTCTCGGCACTTAAAACAAAGGCACCTTTTGTGCTCAAGCAGGCAGGCAAACTGTAAACACCACAAGATCCGTTTTCATGGGGCTGAGCTGGAGTTCAGTGGTAAGACATACGGCGTTTTGCATTTTGTGGCGTGGCCCACCCCAACTGGAGGATGGAGAAAGGGAGGTCGAAGAGGCACCCCAGACACGACAAGCACGGGCACGTCTGTTTTGAATTGTGAGTGCGGAAATTATACCAAGTATGTGTCTCCCTCTCTCTCTCTCTCTCTCTCTCTCTCTGGATTTCAGTGTCTGTGTTGGAATAACTCACTCAGATACCACAGAGTGTCTCTGTCTCACCGAGCTTATACCCAGGATTTTGTAAGCTTTCGGCTGTGATAGACCATTGCGCTCCATTGCTTCGCTGCTCTGAGTGTTGTGTGGGTGCGTGCCAATCCCGAGTGCATCAGGATGACACCAAAGAGCCTTTAATTACAGAGCACGGCATCATGTCTGTGTCAGCCCCTTGTTCTCTGCCTCTAGAGGTATGCTGCGTTTAATGCACTGACCTCATCCTTGTTACATGTGTGTTGCGGAGATGTGTTTTTTTTTTTTCTCCAGAGTGTGAAGGAAGAATTTTTCAGGTTCTCAGGGTTTATCGACTACACACGACATTTCCAACAAACATTCTGGCATTGCACGTTTTTTGTTGTTGTTGTTGCTCCGTTGTGTTTCTGCACCTGTAGCCATGTGCCAACATTAATCCACACATACAACAAACACTGGACTTACACACTGTCAGACTCCAGTTATTATCTGCAAAGTCCAGGTGTCTCACAGTGTGACGCGCACACACTCACACGCACACACACATTCGGATATGACTAGAGTCGACAGCGTACGCTCACACAACCGCGGCAAAGCAGTGATTACAAACAACACAACACATGTGAGCCTGATGGCCTGGCTTCACAGATACTGTAGGTTTCACTCTCTCTCTGAAACTGATTCAGTGCTGCCATCTTTAATTCCAGTCCAGTAAAGTCAGATTATTTTCACTTTCCTTTATGTCGATGCTTTTTCTGCAGTCCTTTTTAAAGGAACTTCACATAGGCTGGTTTGCTTTGTTGCCATCAGACGGTTAACGATGGATACGACTTCATTATTTGACAATTAGATATACTGCAGGAGCAAATGCAGTTGTTGTTGTTCCTCCAAAAAAATGTGAACTGCTCCTTTACGTGAAACAGCATGAACTACTGTAACCAAAGTGCTTTGTTTAGATTTAGTTTTCCTGTGGTGCTCCCTATAGCTGACACCGCCTGCCTCCTCAGCAGAGGTCAGCGTCCTCCGACTGTGCGGGCAAACACTGTTTCTGCGCCGACTTTGCCGGCATAATACGACAGCAGAGAACAGGACTGCTCTCAGTCGCCAGCAATAAAATAACCCTCACTTCGCCTAAACATCAGGAGGAGCAGCGCTGCGATGACCTTGAAGTGACTTCTGTCGGCTTCTGTCAGCTCCGGCGTCGCTATCAAGCCTATTGTCAAATCATGTCAAACAGAGAGCCTTGAAGCTGTGCACTGTTGTGTAGCTTTGGATGGCAGAGGGCAGAGATAGTGTGTGTGTGTGTGTGTGAGTGTGGGTTTTCTTGCTTTTTTGGGGGGATAAATTTGTGTCTTGCATGCAAGATAAGCTGAGCCCAGTATGAGATTAACATCAGCTGTGTTGCACTCTCCTCTCCTTCTGGTTTTCTCAGCCTGGCTGCAAGTGAACCCCTTTGTCCCTGTTGCCCCCTTTGCCTTGTGACTTGGCTCACGCTGCCGTTGTAAATCTGGGGCATGTTTACACTCAGGGCTTTTAGGAGTGTCCTGGCAGGCGTATACCTACCAAGCAGCCAATCAGTCACCCCGCCCTTGATGTACTATTAAACCTTAGGAAGAAAAAAAAAAGGTTGCTCCTGCTCCATTTTCTCTGAAAAATTATGTTTGCCAAAGTGCTGGTGTGATTGTGTTTCTCAGCGACACGGCATCTGCAAACTGGCACCCTGTCATGATGTCTTAGTTACCTCTGTGGTGAGTGAGCACGCTCTGAACACACTCGGCTCTGATGTGACTGAAGCATGTAAAGTTTAATTGATGTCACTGTGCTATTTCAGGGGGCTGGTCTCTCTGCACTGTCCGACTTACCCGAAAAGTCAAAGATGTGGCAACATGTGGGGATATATGTATAAAAAAATATTATTAATGCAGCTGGGGGCATGATTTTTTTAATGAGTCCTTAAGAGTTCTCCCCCAAAAGCATTTATTGTGTATGTGCACAATAAATTACATTCCTGCTAATGTTTGCTTAAGGGCTTTTCTTTATTTAAAGGAGCAGTTGAACATTTTTTTGAAGGATGCTCATTCACTTTCTTTCTGGAAGTCTGAAACCAATGCGTGTACTATAAATAAGCTTTAAAGTCGGCAGCAGGTTAGCAAAAAAAATGGAAATGGGGGGAAACAAGTAGCCTAGCTTTGGCCCGTGATAACAAAATTTGCATCTCCAGTGTTGAAAAATCACTGTTAAAGCTAATTTAGGTGTAAAAATAACTCTTTGTGGTTTTAGTGAGGCAAAGTGCTTCACTGCTTCTTACTGTCTTCAGCCTTTTCTGCAGAAACGTAAGCCCCTTTCACACATCCTGTTCAAGGCGGGACTGCTGCGACTTTATTCTGCCACGCTGATCTGTTTGGAACGTATGGAGACGAAATGGGGCATTCGACGGAGGCAGAACTGACATCCGTGTGAAAGGGGGGGGAAGTCGGCATCAGTGGAACGCGCCGCACCAGACGCCGTTGCTGTCATGTCACACGTCACGCCTCTGATTCGGCAACGATTGCGTGCTACATAAATGTCCCCAGTAGAACAGCACTGCAGTTCGGTCTGAATGAGCGAAAGGCGAGCAACAGCGGCATAATGAGGGGATGTTCTTCGCAGCATTATAGCGCAATCGTCTCGTGGAAGTGGCTGTTGTGGCTCCAAGCAGACATGCACTAATGAATTCTGCACATATTGCATTTTCACTTGGTTGGGTGACACTGATCCCAGCATCTATAACAGGAAATGTTATATATTCCTCATGAGATTAAAAATATATATATAATAAATGGATTGAATACATACAGAATAGGAGGTATAACATGTAAGATGGCCCCCTTAAATCTCTGCTTTGCTTCAAGGTGTTTGTAGCTGTTCATTGTTTGTGCACAGAATTAGTCTGATTCTCTCACTGTAAAGCAAACAGTTCTGTGATCACAAAGCATCTGCTCTGTAAAAACCTGTCTTCTGATTTCTTCCTGCCATCTTTAGCTCGACTGATTACGAAAAAAAAGTGGATCCTCTGCCAAAATTGAATTTCTCGTAATTAATTGCTGAGAGGTTACTGTGTCTCCGTGGAGACAAGACACTCGACTCTTGAATGTTGCCGTTACTGCATGCAGACCCTGTTCTTCCAGCTATAAACTGTCCTCACATGATGCATCTTTTGAACTATCCCGTTGCACTCTCCATAACCATGGAGAATCGAGGCAAATGCACTCAGTTTGACTTCCAGGCTGAAATTCAAAGAGCCTGTGGTGCTAACTAATTCAGCATGTTAGCACCAGCAATAAAGCGGCCATATTGATGGGAGGTGTGATGTGATGAGCACTGGCAGAGGTTGAGGGCCTGGTTTGGTGACAGCCAGCTGATTAAACAGGCGGGTGATGAATGGACCTGGAGCCTGGCTGTGAAATGTCCTGCAGTTGCTGCTGCCGCCTGTGGATGCCCGGCATTCTGCTGCAAGCATGTCAAAACACACAAGTGATCTGCTGCATCCGAGAGTGCAAAACCCCCTAAAGAAGCAGCCTCTGTTTGTTAATGGAGGACGGGGATGGATGGAGAGAGAAAGCCTTGGTTTTCTGTTTGACATCGCTGCAGCTTGACATAACACTGAAGTTTGCTACTGCCTGACCTTCTAGTCTTATCAAAAATCCATCTCCGAGTGCTTAGAAAATAGCATTCTGCCCCCCCCCACACACACACACACACACACACACACAGCCTGCATGCTTCTTCATAGGTCAACATCTCAGTCCAATCTTCCTGGTTACCACAACTCCCACTCAGTACCCGACCTCAAACCCACCCTCCTGCAAAGTCGCCTCGGCCCTGCTCTCTGAGTAAAAGTTTCATGAGTTTGCTCTGCCCTGCTCGTTATTCCATTGTCTGTCTGAGAGATTGTCACTGTGATTTATGTCAGAGAGTTTTAATATGCCGAGGAGAGGCTGTTTTTGGTTCCAGTGAATGTCCTAAGCCCAGGGGAGCCATGACAATCAGGCTATGATATGTCCCCCTGTTGAGAGGAGGGATGGCACTCCTTTGTCTGCCAACTGCATGATCCACTGCGACTGAGTATACCTATCTTTATGAGCATTTAAGGACATTTTAACAGACTTAATTCACCTTTAAATTAAACCAGTTTTTTCCCTTTCCCACATAGGAAACCTTTCCTATCCTGAATAGCCTATATGGATGACAATAGGAAGTCTTTTTTAATTATTATTTTTTTGCTTCCCTGTCCTGATTTTAATGACAAGCCCTCTTCTTCATTGACTCCAGATGTCATAATGTTTTAAACAGAATGAGGGCTGTTGATCTGTAGAGGGCCTCAGATTTGATTTTGGACAAGATGCGGCTTGTGCAGCTGGCTTTCGCTCCCACAAGGGGAAGACGGTCCTCTGCCAAAGTGCCTTGAGTGTTAGATGAACCATTTGTTTGTGAGCATATTGAAAAGTTTAAGTCATGGGCTGTAAACATTTATTGCAGTTTACTGCCTCCATTTGCCTTATGGTCCAATGCACCACCTGGAGTGTTGAAGATAAACGTACTGCTGGTGTCTTTTTCTTGCTGTCAGAAGTGCCTAAATTTCAACTCAGTTTGCTGGTTATACATTGCGAAAAGGCTGTAAACGGCTTAACTGCAGCAAATATTAGTGTTTACGACCCCAGATTTGAGCCAGTAATCTTATTTGGACAAGCAAATGGAGTCCGTGACCCCCAGTGTTTTGGCTTGGGAGGGACGTGGAGTGTTTTTTTTAATATGTTTGGAATGGAAGGCAAGAGATAAACATTTACAAAGATGGTCAAAAACTGCACAGAGCAAGAAGTATGTAAGCAGTGGATGCAGATATCATATCCCATGTCTCTGGTGAGCTCTCTTTTACATGGCTGAGATGTCGGATATCTGATAGATATGAAGTGAAAACATTCACTCAAACAGACATGGACGAGGGACCCAACACGACTCTTGTTTATCCAAGCCTTTAAATGTCACGAATTAAACATTTTGCAGGACTTCCTGGATTTTATAATCAGTCGTTTTAGGAAGTTTATCATTCAGTAAGTCAAACTGAAAAGTGACCGATTGCTTCTTACTAAAACTGCACCACTTCCACAGAAGAAAGCAGTAAAAATCTGCTGCTGATGCCACTTTAATGGACACTAAGTTGTTTGTGAATGCTCAGGGAGATGCTATAAAAGGAGCAATGTGTACATCAAATCTGTACTTCATCACAAGAACTATTTGAAGCTGCAGGAAAGGGAGCGACGTGGGAAGAAAGTAACTCATTTGACTTATGGCCCACTGCTAAAGCGATCTATTTGAAGAGGCAGCAGAATGAAAGAGACTTAGATTAGTGTTGAGTAGCGGAGGCTTTTTACCCCGCTGCCAGTGCTAAGTAGAGCAAAGAGAGAGCAGAGGAACATGTGGACGTGGCTCGCTGGCGTTCATGCGACATGTTCTCGTGGAGCTACAGTAGCTGCTGGCTGCCGCTGTGCAGCAGCGATAAACGGAGCGGACGGTCGCCTCCAGGAGCGAGAGCTATAGGAATGACAACGAGCTCAAAGGGACTTTTCCACTTTGTATCTTGAATCGATTTGACTGAAGCTCGCCACTATGTTCTGCGCTGTAGTTGGATGCAGTGTGATGTCTTTCCACTTGTTCTTGTTTGTCGCTTGATTTGTGTCTCTCTGTGAAGCTTTGAGAGATTCCCAAACTTTCTTGGAGTGTTGAAAACAGAAAAGCAAGACTTCCGTTGGTCTTGAGGGACTACTTTTCTCATAAATCTCTGCTGATGGGTTGGAACAAAATATCGATACAGCAACATATCATAGCGCTTCCTCTTGTGATACATTATTGGTACGCCAAATATCTGTGTTTTTTGTTAGGACGTACGGGCACATTTGACTTACCAAAAGTCACTACTTCATGAATACTCGTGGTGGTGCCGATGAAATGAGGGTAAAGAGAACAGAAGTTAACTAACCTGCAGAAAACCAGAATAAACTCTTGGACAGCAGGGGAAAGCAAATCAGAAAGCTACCTAATTGAACTGACTCGTTAAATTTGAATTATATTGATAATACACGCAAACACGCTGGCCCCACAATACAGTGAACAACTACATAATTCCTGCTTTTTGCCTTTTTAGCAATATTTTCACTTCATTTTCCAACATGTTTTCCAACATTATTTAATACATTTAACACATTTAACCACAAGACATTGTAAATGCATTCTTATATGCCATTGATCTGTCCTCCAAAGTGCACAAGGCGGTGTGGAAAATAATACTTATTAACAGATATAACACTTGTACATGAATAAATAAGTTGACACTGACAAGAAAAGTAATAAAGTAAAAAAAATTAAGTGAAATGCAAAAATAATTACATTTACATCCATCCATCCATCCATTATCTACACACCACTTAATCTAATCCTCAATAGGGTCACAGGGGGGCTGGAGTCTATCCCAGCTGACTCAGGCTGAAGACAGGGGACACCATGGACAGGTCACCAGTCTATCACAGGGCTACACTTAGAGACAGACAACCAAGCACACTCACATTCACACCTACAGACAATTTAGAATCACTAATTAACCTCAACATGTTTTTGAGCTGTGTGGGAGAACCCGGAGAGAACCCACGCCGCACAGGGAGAACATGCAAACTCCATAGTGCCTAACAAATGTATTAGACCACCACCCAATGTAAGGTTTATGCCACAGCTGCCCTACATGAACAACATCAGTAATTACCAAAATCATTTCTTATGTTTCTGTAATAGTAAATACACCACTATCTAGAAGCTCTTTAACTGAAATGATATTTTTAAGGCTAAAATGTAATTATTATAGTTATCCGTGAATTTTCAAATTGACTGTTTTGCAAAAAAAATTGTAAAGCAAATTATTATTTCTTGATTAAGATGTCAAAATATAGTCATTTATTTACATCCCTGAACAGAAAAACTACTTTCAGTGGTTGAATGTTGAATAATATCTGACTTCTCAGAGAAGCCCAGTGAGCCGGCTCAAATCTGGGTATAAAAAGGTGAATTCAGTTTGAAATTCCTCTTTCCTGTTCAAAATGGTAAAACGCCAGAGTAGAGTGCGAATTAAAGCACTTCATGATGCTGGATGGTCGAGATACATATACAGTGCTTTTCAAATTAGACAGGTGGTCTAGTAAATGTGTTAAGCACTGTATGCATAATCAAGAATGGAGCATCAGTCTCTCACAATAGATGAGTTGTTTTTATGCTGACCTCACTCATCTAATGCTTCCTCAATGTCACCATTTTTGACAAATACAAAAAATATCTGCCAGATGATCAAAGAAGCTTTCTTTCTGACCATGAGTGAGTTTCTCTTGACCCAAACTTGATGTTAAGTTTTTCAACCAATGGTAAAGAGAGGATTAACTAACATTCCTCCAGATGAGGTGAATAAGATGAGGTGATTTGAGGCAAAGTTCCAGAATGTGATATTTATTTCTCCTTCAGCTACACAGACATCGAGATGTTTCGTGGGTGTCTTGTCTTGTCATGTGTCGAGCATCTCAATATCGTGACACCATTTTTATCCTGGGCAACATATCATGATAGCATCGAATGGTGAGTTAGTCAGTGATCCACATGTCTACTGCTGATCTTATGTTGCCTACAACAGAGGAGTGGTGCTCATTTAACTGTCATTTGCGGTGGTCAGTGGAGGTTTCGGGGGTTAAACGGTTGTGTCTAATCATGCAGCAAGAAGTTTATGTCCTTAGAACTCTGTGACGGAAGAGAAACTTGGCTCACTCGTGCGTCCTCTCGAGCATCGGGACATGTTTTGTTCCGATCTGTTCCTTTCTGTTCTGTCCTGCTACGTGATAATAATCAGCTGTGTGTGTGTGTTTCTTTTTTTTTCTCCTTCTACTTTTTTTCCAGATGCAAAGGAGAGATCGGCCAAGAGATTCTCAGCGGACGGCGTCTTCAATTACACCTCTCTGCTGCTCAGCCAGGAGGACGACATGCTGTACGTTGGAGCCAGAGAGGCACTGTTTGCCCTCAGCCTCTCCGACATCAGCAAGAGCAAACTGCAGAAGAACGTGAGTATGACAACGTGCCAAACGGACCAGGAGGCTCAAAATTGCGACGTGAATTGCTGCTTCGCCAGAATAATATGGAATGTATTTGGCAAGCAGATAGTTCAGAGCATGGTTCAGAGTCAGCATGGTTCCCCCTGTAGTTCACATGACTTATTCAGGGTTTCTTCCTCCTCTTCAGCTGACGTGGGGCACTCCTGCTGGAAAAAGAGAGGAGTGCAGTTTCAAAGGGAAGAACCTGGAGGTGAGAGGCTTTTTTCACACCGAAAGATGAAAATACCTCTGAAAGACAGCTACGATCAGTGTGTTTTGTCTTGACTTGCAATCTCCCATTAGTTTTACTAGTAGTGTGCCAAAATAAATCAGCATTGAGATGTGTGTTGACAAACCTTTCCACCGGTTACAAATAGATTCATCAAGTGTGCGAGCTCACTGGGGAATTGCTCCTTCTTCTTCTTCTTCTTCTTCTTCTTCTCTGTCTGTCTGTTACCTTGTTGTCATGCCAGCTGTTGTATCCCTGGGCGACAAGCCTCGGTAATCTGTGTACTGCAGTGTACAACTCTGGTCTGTGTACTACAGAAAAGCTCACCAGGCAACTGCTGTGTGATGCTGGGAGGTTTTCCCAACAGTGCTCGGGGAAAGGGGGAATATTTTTCCAATAGCTTCTATTGAACAGTATTTGCACTTTCTGCTCTGAAAGATTTATTTCTGGTTGTGAGTATTTCAGGCAGAGGTTTTAAGGAGAAAGTCGCATTGAGTTCTAAGAATTTCTTGTGAATTTATGGACCTGACACTCTCTCCATTTGTTCCCATCCAGACTGATTGCTTCAATTACATCAAAATTCTTCTGCGACTGAACAGCACTCATCTCTATGTGTGTGGCACCTATGCCTTCAGTCCTGTCTGCGCCTACATAGTAAGTAATGACCTCTCAATCTCCCCATTGTTCACCTCCAAGAGTTGATTTTTTTTTCTTTTTCGTTCCTGACATCAAAGACAAGTCTTGATTTTTTTATTTCTTTCCTCTCCTCTCACTAGAACAGGTTTGAATTTTGATAGATTTTTTTGGGGGGTGCTCTTTAGGAATCAGGCTCTTTTATCCAGCATGTCAGCCTTGGATCTGTTGTTAACCAAGCGTAACCAAATCCTGCTGAGGCACTTTAGGCAGACAAGTCAACAGGGGGTACACGAGCTGTGTGGTTTCCAGAGAGAAGGGAAGCAGCAGATCTGTTTATCTAGCAGAGGAGTACAGCTGGAGTGATGGTAACCGGCAGCAGGACGACATTGATTCCAGTGATAGGGGGGCAATCGAGCCTGGCGACAGCTCGGCTCTTAAAGCAGGGGCATTAAACTCTCCCCTTTGACGTCAGAGAGAAAGAATAACACGGAACGTCTCGGACTAAAGATGACTTGGCAGGACGTTGGGCCCTGAACTGGGATTCCAAGCAAGTCTGAGCCCTGTCGGTTTGAGTGAACACATGTCATGTCGAAAGAGTGTTGTGTGTGTGTGTGTGTGTGTGTGTGCGTGTCACTTAGAGCATTCACAGCAGCCAGACGCTCTCAGAGATGCATAATATTAACATTGATAAATGTTTTATTTTAACAGCACTTCTTAAAACAGTCACCGAGGGGTTTTACGGGCAGCGTAACGGCGCACTGAAGCCAAGAAGATACGCTAAACAATGACAGACATAAATTAAAACAAGCTCAGAGTAAAACAAGCTCTTCTAACAAGGAAGCATGGGAAGATTTTCCCAGCACTCCACATTGTCCTGTTTGATTTGATTATTAGCAAATGGAACAAGTTATTACTGTTACTGCAGATAGTCCACATGTGCGTTATACGTCTGTCTTAATATAATACTCACATTCCCATATGCACATTAAATGCTTTAATGATGTTGGCGTCCTGTCGATGCTGGCCACGAAGAGATTCCATTTTAAAAGGGTTTTTTTTTTTATTAAGTGATAGTTGACAAAATCCTCCGTCTTCTTTCTGTGTTAAAATGTGCAACACAGTTCAGCTGAAGATGATTTGAAGCTGTTGCTGTGTGATTAGACAAACGTGGCTATTTCAATAGCAGATTTCAAAACAGTAAGAAAAAGGAGATGGAGTTTTATAATAAAGGGACCAAAAACTTCAGAAAATATCAAGTTTATTCGACAAACTCAAGCCTGTTCATATTATTTTCAGCTGCACTTCTTAAAAGGCCTTCTTATACAGAAAGCAGGCTTTTGTTCTTACACCAGCATTACTTTAAAAACGAACCTCTTTGCTGAGAAGCAGTTACAATAATTGTTTAATTATATGTTTAATTTGTACTTGTGTGTTGTTTTTTTTACACATTTAGTAGAATATTCTAGGTCTTTGAAACAGACAGATGTTCAGATATCCTGATTTGTACATTGGTTTGTCAAAAATCTGAGTCATTTCAGTTTATTTATTTAAACATTTTCTGTTTCCAGGATCTGAAATGTGAGGATTTTCTGTCTTTTCTCTGTTTTGTATCTTTGGCTTTTGGACTGTTGACAGACCTTCAGAAAAAAATACTTTGAAATGCACAAATTCTATTTTTATCTTCTACAGCAAATCCCATGAAAAGACCAAAGTTGACCGTGTTTACATCCATCCCTTAATACTTTCTGACTTTGTTACCCCGTTAATGGTGCTCAGCTTTAACTCTGCCTGCTCCCACTTATGACATAAATCTTTAAAAATGGGTCATTTATTTATTTATTTTTTTTAAAAGCAGTATTTCTCCAAAACAGCCAGTCGCTGTAGTTTTTAGCAAATGTTACTCCAACAGCAGTTCAGAGTGTATTTTAGGGATTATTTGGAATTAAGTGTACCAGGCTTTGCCACAAAGAGTACATGTTAGGATACATTTATTGTTGAGTTTTGTCTTTTTGTGAGATTTGCTGACTGTTAAAGAATATCGAATTTTACGAGTTGTCCTTTAAACATCTGTTGTACCAAATCAACAAGTCTAGCAGATGTAGAAGTTTGTCATTGCAATGAAACGACACTGTAAGTTTTCATGTTCTCGATCTGGAAATAACACATGATGACATACAGTACGCAGCAAGCTTTGGCGTATTAATCAGACGGAGTGTGTTTAAAGTGACCACACTGGCAAAATGTCAGTGCGCTGTGTGTATTGTAATGGACAGAATGAGCTTGAGGTTGCTGAGCTCACTTTAGCTGACTCTTTTTACTATAAGTAGAATTTAATTGGACTGTGCCTGAGGGACGTCTGCTGTTTGTGTCTGTCTGCAGAACACGTCAACATTCACACTGGAGAGAGATGACGTGGGCGAGGTCATGATGGAAGATGGGCGCAGTCGCTGCCCTTTTAATCCAGAGTACAAATCCACCGCCATCATCGTTGGTATGTTGTCAAACGCAGCTGTAATACACACACACATACGCACACTTATTATGAATGGCTTCCGTTTGGGATGAGACTCTGAAAACAGGTTGAGCTGTTTGTGAAGGTGCTTTGATGTAAGCTCCATCTTTGATTCAGTAATGAGTCATGATGTGCCTGCTAATGTTGTTTGTCTGCATCAGACTGCCTGATAAATAGCTGGACACCAACAGGCTCCGTTTGTGTTCAACTTCTTCAACAAGCAATTAGGAAATAATTGAACTAGATATGAAGGGGAGAAATGATTTGCCTCGTCCCTCATTCAGACTCTATGCTGCAAACGGTTCACTTTATTACCAGCTTCATCTCTAGCTCGTAATTTCTTTGTAATTTGTTCAGTTTATCAATAGCAAATCCAGTCCAATCTTTTCCTTTTGTTTTCTTCCAGATGGAGAATTGTACACTGGCACTGTCAGCAATTTCCAGGGGAATGAACCAGTCATTTACAAGAGTCTGGGTCAGGGAACTGCTCTGAAGACAGAAAACTCCTTAAAATGGCTGCAAGGTAAATTCCATGTACCTCATCCGACAGCAGTTCCCCCCCCTCCCTTTCCACACATCTCCCATTATGCACCGACCACAGCAGATAAGCTCCAAAAAGTAGCGATCATTAGTGAGGCGCATTCGCTAATGCATGCAGACCGAGAGCAAAGACAAGCCCCGGTAGATTGGGGGGAGCTCGGTCCTATCAGCCGCCGCACATGCACATCAAAACCGCCTCAGCCGGCTGCCACTGCTTTCGCCAGAGTAAGCCGCACTTTGCGCACAATTAAGACCTCTCTTGTCTTTTGATCTCTAGGTAATTCATGCAGAGTGCTGCTGATGAGACATCTGAGTACAATTATACAGAGGATCCTGTTTCCTCTACCCATGCAGGATTGTGTGACACAGCTCTCTGGTGTAGATTCTGACTTCTTCCCCAAATTTATGATGATAGAAAGTGATGAAACGGCTGAAAAAATAGCTCCACGGCGTAGAAGATAAAAGGTATAACATGTCTTTCTAACTCTCTAACCACAGGTTTGCTTTTTCTTTGACAGATCCCGTCTTTGTCGGGTCGGCTTACATAGAGGAGAGTCAGCCAATAGGCAACCCTGTGGGTGACGATGACAAGATTTACTTCTTCTTCAGCGAGGCGGGAAAAGAGTTCGACTTCTTTGACAACACCATCGTGTCGAGGATCGCTCGCGTGTGTAAGGTAAAGTACATTGGGTTAGGGTGAGGCGATTACACAAGATGGTCATGCAAAAGACAGAGGCGCAGCAGGGCTCGAACTTCCTGTCCTTAATCCGGATACAATTACCTCAAAAACAAGATGGGACACGCCCATGTCAGAGCACGTTTGGTAGCATTTAGCTGTACGTCATGCCTGTTGTACATGTAATGGAAATATGTCACCGGTGCGTTAAAGCTTTCTCCATTTGACTGTACAAACATGTTTTCAGCAGATTTGGTTTCCCCTTGCCTGAATCATCGCCTCCTCCTCCTCCTCCTGGCCTCCCTCCCTCGCCTTTCTCTGCAATGTCATATCCCCCTCTCCTTCCATCTCCCTCACAATGTCAGCTGCACTCGTCCATCCCTCCAGCTCCTGCCTTTCTCCACCAGCCCTTTGAGCTTTGCAGGCATTATTAGTATTCAAGGGTGCTTCGCAGCAATATGAAATGCTTTTTCCACTCTACTCTATGGCCTGTTTTTGTTGCAGGCAAAGCATGCAAACTGTAGCAACTGCAGAATTCACTCGGATCATTTAAACCGTCGACGTCATTCCTCCCCCCCGCCCCCTCCTTGAGAGTTCGGTTTGTTCGATGAACCCGGATAATCAGCCGCAGACTTTATCCCTTTTCACCTGTCATCAGATCAATTAAAAGGCTATGAAGCTGCCTGATGCACACGCACTCAGCATCCCTCCTGACTGATGCCTCCTGTTCATGAAGGCAGTAATGTGAGTAATCGTGGGGACAGCATGTAATCTTAAGTGACAGCTTAATGACTTAGTCCTGCTAGGCTCTTGCACTCGGTGCTGCGACACCTCTCGCAGCCGGCAGAGCACCTCCTGGGTTCTATATATGGAAATCATTGACAGAAAGGCCCACAGACTGTGGCAACTTGCTGCAGATGAACTGTGCAGGAGAGACAGAAGAATGGCTTTCTCTGCTCTATAAAGCACCTTTATTTCACCAGAATGCAGCAGCTCCCCTTTTCCTGACTGACGTCTTTTCAGATGCTATTCTGTGGCAGTACAGTAGTGCTGCATGTGGTTTATTCTCCAGTTCACTGGCTGAATGCTTAAGAACATTAACGAATCATAATGAGTCTCAAAAATTCACTTACCATCCGGCTTCTATTGAACGACATGCTTTAGTAACTTGTAAGTTTGGGCATATTATTGTCTTGCAAATGGCGTTCACGTTCCACATAACCGCTCATGTGTTGCACCGTATCAATTTGTTGTGAGCGATCAACCAATGCAGTAAGATCTGAGGCTAGTTTCGAAAAGATACGTTTTGGCTGTAGCCAATTTTCAGACTGCAGACAAACATTTGAATTTATCTTCTGGCTAATTCTGCAAATTCTCGTAAAAACTAAGATGGCTGGTTGAAGGCACTCAGCGGCTCTTACTCTAGAAATGCTTTCTGCAAAAACTCAACATAGGGCACTTTGTTGAGCGTAAAGACTACAGCAACGACTGTATGTAAATGTAGCAGCCAGCATGACATCATCCATTGGTCTGGAATTTGGCCATCACCTACTCCTAAAACATACCCTGCTCTATTTTGTGTGTTACTCTAAATTGGACCACGATTTACTAAATTAACATCTTTGTGTATGGAATGAGACGTGAAACTAGCAATTGGCACCATAAACTTATTTTGAAAATGTTTACTGAGGGAACAAATCAAGGGAGATGGGGAGTCATTTTCTCATAGATTTACAAAACAATCAAAACAATCTTTTTTTTTCCTGTAGTAGACTGGTGTGGCTGCACCTCACTATCATTCTGCTAAGGTGGAAAAAAAAAAAGCACTGATGTGTTTGTTTTTCTTTAAACCAATCACAGTCATCTTGGGCGGGGCTAAGCCAAGGATGCTGTGACTGTGTGGAAAGTAGGGATGATGGAAAATTGTTTTGGTCGAATAGATGAGAACTTCATCACAATGGGTGCTTCCCCAAAAACCAAATAAAGATGTCAGGCATAACTTGCAGAGACAAACAGAATTTCATCATTTCTACTGCTCTGGAGAAACTCACGAGACTCAATACGACCACAGACGATTTGCTAGTTGTATGTGGCTCTTGAGAGAACTGATATCAGTGTGTGCACTCTCCACCAGTCGGTCTCGAAACATAAACGCTTGCAAGATGGCCGTCCATCTATCACTGCCGACAAATATTTCAAGAGATGTTAACAATAGAATACAGGCTGGCAGCTTCTTTTTCCGTTTCTGAGTCTTGCGTACACTTCAGCTACTGTTCCTTGACGGTGGGGTTTTCACCTGGTCATTTATTTTTAAGCTTGAATTAAGTCAGTCTTTGTTTTTAGACCAGAAGGGATGTACAGGCAACTGTTACTGGATTACTTACTGAAGAAAATGTATTTCCCATATTTATTTTTGACTTAAACTGGAAATCTAATATGCAAATGTAATATGCAAAAATTACCTTTTTTTTTTAAAAGACAAAACACAGAAGCATCCAGAAAGACATAGTAAAATATAAAATGAATGATTGCATATTCAGGTTTTCTCTCAATGGTTAAAACGTTGATAAAATACTGTATTTGCATGTGTGACCTTTCATAATAAAACAGACATCTGCAGTTTGATACCTTTATAATATTCTATGTCATATAGTAAAGTGTATTTTGTAATAATATAGTATTATGATATCCTCAGAAACACTACATCTACAAATATGTGTATCATGTCTGTACATTCATGTTTTACTTGTTAGAGGTAGAAGCAGGAATATTTGATGCAAATCGTGCCAATAAGCCCGTAAGCCTTTTAAGTGCCTTAATTGCCTCTATGAACAGTGTGTCACTGTTGCTGCGAACGCTGCCTGAACAGGTGAACAGTGGCCACATTACAAAAACAGGCACCCTGCTGTTTTTAAAAATGCCGATATTCAGCTTTTTTTCACCCCCTGGGGAGGCCCTCTTCACAAATTCATATCTAGAAGCAAAATTAAAAACTGGTTTAACAGTACAGGCCGGTTTAAAATGAGAAAGTGCTCTTGAACTTGCAGCCCCTCAGTGAGCAGAAAGTGCTGAACTGGGATTAAGGTTAGGTAAAACCGAGGTATGATGACCCCTCCCTGTTAGCAGGCTCCATAGCTGACACACTCCAAACTGAAAGCCTGCACTTCCCGCTCTGTCTGTGGATCAGGTCCAGTCCAGATATGTCGGAATGTGGTTTTATTTAATATCTGAATCATGTTGGGCGTGTTGATTCGTCTTGGCAGACACTTAGAAAGAGGATATGCCTCTTGTCTGATAAAATAAATGAAAAAGTGAAAGCCTCTTCCATTTTTTTTCTTTTGACGACATTCTAACTACTGTTTTACTTGGGTTTGCCAAGTAATTCTGCTTCCGAGTTGTTGGTTTTTTTCTTCCCCCTCTTTCCTATCTGTCCCCCTCCCTTCTTCCACTCCTTCTTTCTTTTGTTTGTTCAGGTGTGCACACTGAGGGATTGTGGAAAGCAGGCAGATTATGAACACTGTGTGGCACCGTTTTCCTTACCTCGCGTTCATCTGCAGGTTGATAAACGTGCAGAATCTGGAACGCGATTAAAAAAAATGAGAGCTGGAAAAAAAAAAACGCAGCACAAAAGGGAGCGGGTGTATTTTTGGAGGGCAGCTATCAGAGGGGAGTGGTCGATACGATTCAAAGTACAAGCTGCGCAGCGGAGCACAGCAACAACGGCAGTGGACAGCTGAGAGAGCAGGAATGTGGTCTCCTCATTATGTGGACAGGCTACTACCACAGCCTAGTAATTGGCTCCCAGCCCCTGCATCAGTCCCACAAGGGTTCACCTCACTGTTGAGCAAGATGATTGTTTGTGTGTGACTGCACACAGAGGAGGAAACAGAGGTAGTTATAGTTTTGCACTTTATTATCTCCTCAAGGGTGATTCACTCCTCGTGTGTTATGTAGGAGTTGTTCTGGGTTTCGGGGGCCTGATGCTGATGGGATAGTTTGGATCTGAGGCAGGAAAAAACGTCTTGAGACTGGGCGAGACCACTTGTTTTGGTTCTGCTCTTCCTCCTCCTCTCGCCTCCTCCTGTGTTTTTCAGCTTTCTAGCTACAATCGGGGAGGAGTTTCTCCTGGTGTGTGTTTACAAGCGCTTTGATAATTGCTAGTCCTGGCAAAGTCGTCTGATAACTGTTTATGTGAATTTCTCGTGACCGCTTGAAAGAAGGGTGAATGCCTCTTCTGTGTGTCGGAGGAGAAGCGGGGCGTGAAGCACTGATCTTGATTTAAAAGCTGTAATTAATAACTAACCATTGTTTATTTTCAGTTTCACCATGTCCTCTCCTTCAAAGAGCAACTGATATCTTGGGCTATAGCATCTTTCATGTGGAGAAGGGTTTTTTTTCTCTCTTTTTGTTTGCCTCCCACATTTTATTGTTAAAAAAAAAATCCTTTGTAAAGCATCACACACATTCTGCACTGCAGGAAATAAGTCAGCATTTAGACTGGTGTGAGGACATTGAAATTCTGGTTGTGATTTCTTCATTTGTCCAATTTAATTCTTAAACATGACAATCACAGCAACCACTATTGTCTCCCTTATTTGACCTCAACAGCACCCTCTACAGCAGAGGGGATGCACTGCAACTGTGATACAACAAGAACAAAAAATAATATTTCTATCAGTTTGTGAATTGTAACATATTTAAAGGTCCCTCATTTAAAATATATATATATGTATTGCTTCTTTTTACTTCGCTTGGATGTTTAATCTTCAGAAGAATGTGTTAGTCTGACAGTTAAAGGGTGATTTCACATTCATCTGCTTAAGGGTCTCATAATCATAAATTCTACCTTCCTGGTTTGGATGATCATGACGTCCAATTTTCAACTTCGACAAATTCTGTGGAAGCTTAAAACCTCTGAAGCACACACGTATTGTAGGAGTCATGTTGTGTCAAGCAGTTAAACTTTTGAAATGAAAAGTAACTGCATTTTAGATGCAATTTTTAGTAGTTTTAAATGACAACAGAACTTTGTTTGTGTGAAAATGATGTCCTAATCTGTACACGGAGAGAATCTTAAGGTTTACATGTCGTCCAGATCTAAAACTGTTTGCGGTCTGATTAGTCTGACTCCCCAGATGTAGACTTCAGGTATAAACCTGCGATCTTAGCAGCACATTTCACAAGGCAGTCTCATCTCTTTCAGCTATTGGTTACAGTTTTCAAAACCCCCTATGCCATGGAAAACATAACATTCTCCAGGCTAGCAACTTTTTGCAGAAGACTTGGATTGTGCAATAAGGCCGGCATGCTTGTTTTTGTTTTTTTGGAGGGTGAATTAGTGATTTTAATAACAGTGCTAGCCTCCCTGCATGCAAATGTTCTCTTGCACACTTTTTTGCTGGGACACCATTACTGCCTCCTGCCTCAAAATGATTCTAATTGGTTTAAAGAAATACAAACAAGCCAGAAGTTTTTTTTCCTCCTTATACCAGAATGATAATGAGGTGCACCCAAACCATTCTCCAGCACTAATCCACTGCTGTGAAGATGAATCTGATTATGCGAGACCAGTCTGACTGACTTGCTGCTTCCTGGAAATTCAGTAGAGCTCCTACTTAGGCGTGGTGGGGCCCCCAGAGGCGTAGCCTACTCCACTCCTGTTTTCTAGGACTCCTGGTCAGAGCTGACTCAGAGGCCAGAGCTTCCTCCCTTCAAACTGCAGCCACAACCTTCAGCTGAAAACAGGTTTTAGTCATACTGGACTGAAACTCCCAACATTTCCAGCTGCTCATCTACTACAGGCTCACCTCCTTGTGGAAAACACTCCTCCTGACCTCTGACCTTTTCCTGCTCTGAACCCCATCCAGGTCTTATCTCTGGATCCCCCAGTAGTCATGTGCTATCAGTCTACGTAAGCAGGGACTGTGTGTTCTCCAGGAGCACGAAGGAATAATTAATGGGCATTTTTTAGGGGAACATAAAGTCCTCTATGACATTTCATAACAAACTGGGTCTTGTTTCAGGGTGATAAGGGAGGGGAGCGAGTGCTGCAGAAGAAATGGACCACCTTCCTGAAGGCTCAGCTCCTGTGTTCGCTCCCTGATGACGGCTTCCCATTCAACATCATCCAGGACATGTTTGTCCTGAAGCCCATGGGAGACAGCTGGGAGAGCACCGTGTTCTACGGCGTCTTCACTTCGCAGTGGTGAGACACGATTGCAGGGAATGGTTCAGACTGTGACCGCGCTGCATGTCAGCAGCGACAGTGACATAAATCACATACATAATGTGATTTATCACTGTTACACTTGATATTTATACACAGACGCACACACACTGGAGTCTACGTGGCTCACACACACCATCTAGAGCCAGTTTTTATTTCATATCTGTACTCGGACTTGGCAAGTTGCCTTTTTTTACTTGGCTCCTCTGAATTTAGAGCAGCTGTAATGAGCTTAAACACTAACACAAGCTCATGCAACCCCAGTGTCTAATTAATGTATCAACAAAATAAAGGTTTTAATATGGAAATCATTCAAGCACCCACTCTGCAACTGTTCTCCATTGAGAAGCTGCTGCTCCAGTTTTCTGAATAAAATAATAACTGCAGAAAGTGTGAATTGGGCATAAAATGGTGACATGCTCGAAGAAGCTGTGTTGTGAAACATTTCAGAGTAACATTGCAGTTTGTTAGGTTACAGTATTGGGCCACAGTTCATTTTCTCTGGAAGTCACACAAATTAAACCCAGAAAACCAAGCTACATGTCTTTTTACAGGTATAAAGGTGCATCAGGCAGCTCGGCGGTCTGCGCCTTCACCATGGCCCAGGTGGAAAGAGCCTTCAGCGGGCGCTACCGAGAGGTAAACAGGGAGACCCAGCAGTGGTACACCTACAACCACCCTGTACCAGAACCACGGCCCGGGGCGGTGAGTCCACAAAACAATATCCTGTGACAAACAGTACAATTTCTTTTGGTTCACTCTGTACATTTTCATTCATGTTGCATCAGCCAGAAGAATGCACATAACAGATAAAAATAAGTGCACAGGTCGTCTTTTGTACCATCCCAAATATCTCCTTTGTTATCGCACTGTTACACTTACACATCTAGCTCTACCTGTCAATTTATTCTGGAGCTGTTCAGCAAGTGACAAATTGTAAAGTGGATGTTCTTCATTTATTTTCTTTGATGTTTTTATGGGGCAAAGGAAAAGCCTAAAAAAATTGTAAAATGGGACACACAGGTTAATAACATGGTTAAAAATGTCTCTATCAGTAGTTTCAAGCCAGCCAATGTATTGATTCTGTGTTTCCAATTTTACTTTACCCCAAATTTTCTGTTTCTTAAGTAAGTGAAGTGAGGCCATAGTGCTCCACACAGGTTAATACAAGACTTCGACTCATTGCATGTCTGTATTTCCAGCACTACTCGAATAAGCAGAGATTCATTTTTCATTTCTAATTTACTCCCCTACAGTGCGTGACCAACCACGCCAGGCAAATGGGTATCCAGTCGTCCTTGCACATGCCTGATAAAGTGCTCAACTTTGTCAAGGACCATTTCCTGATGGACAGCGTGATCCGCAGCGCTCCCCTGCTGCTCAAACGCAGCGTGCGCTACACACAGATCGCTGTGCACAAGATCCAGGGCATGGAGAGGGCTTATGATGTGCTCTTCATTGGAACAGGTGCAGCTTATCACAGCAAATCACTCTAATAAGGGAAAAAAATCAACAGAAGATGTTTGGTTTCCACCACAAATTGTCCCCTGCAAACAATATAACTACCTTCTACTTGCACTCTGTGTCTCCCAGATGATGGAAAGCTCCATAAGGCCATCAACGCTAATGATAAGATGCACATCATAGAGGAGATGGTTCTGTTTCCGGAGCCTCAGCCTGTGCAGCACATCGAACTCGATCCTCAAAGGGTAAATCGCAACTTCATCATTTAATACAGACACAAATTTAAAGACCATTATAATACATCTCTAAATGGTTGGTGTTGTAGAGTTTTGTCTCAGTTTATATTAAATATTTAGTCCCTCGTTACTTCAGTTTATTTAATTTTCAACTAATAAAAATGTAGCAGAGCTAGCTGCACCAAAGCATAAACCGGCTACAGACCGGGTACTGTCTTTCCACAGGGACCGTTCCACTGAGTTTTCCTGTAAGTTATAGCACCGTCTGGAACAGAGTTTATGATCCTCTCTGGCATTTTACCCAGAGCTAAATTTCATTACCTTTTCTCTCTTTATTACATAATGGCCTCTTCCCGGGCCCAAACAGCCAAACTGCAATCTTATCTAAGATTATGTAATTCTAATAAAGTCTGAGATACTTCTTGTGAGTATATTCTTAGCTCCAAATGGGGATATGAAAGACTAAAAGACAGAATCCACATGATGTCTGTCTAATATACTGGTAGATAAGCTGGCCTAAAAATAGACTGTGTGTTTGGGAACAAGGGGCGCACTGAGCATCAGTGACTGCAGCATCTGTGTTGCACACACACGGCACGCATACACACACACACACGCACATATAAATATATATAGATAGATAGATATGTGTGTGTGTGAGACATGTTAAAAATCCAAAGCGTTAAATAGAAAATGAGCAGAGTTCTTTGTACCAAGCACCGACAGGATGAACGTGTCTTTGAACACGTGTCTTGGAGCACATGTTCTCAATGTTCGAATTACTCAGCTGGTATCTAGAAAGAGAACATCTGGCCAGAGTTAGTCCATTGTGTAGGTTATACTCTTCTGTTTACCTAAAGTAATTGTTTCAACATGGTTTCCCCCTTTCAAATCAGAAATCTGTAACCAAAAGCAGCAGGCCTCTTCTGCCCTGCATTCACTCACACTTCGGCTTTGTCTCTTCTGCAGGGTCTGTTGTTTGTGTCTTCGTACTCGGGCCTGGTGGAGGTTCCTGTGGCCAACTGCTCTAACTACCTGAGCTGTGGTGAGTGTGTGCTGTCCAGAGACCCCTACTGCGCCTGGACCGGGCGGCTTTGTCGGGACGTCAGGATGGCTCCACCTGACAGGTGAGCACTCAGTGGCATAGTCTGAAATATACATGGATACTCGCGCAAAGTTTGAGACCTTTAATTAAATATGCCCACTTTTAATTTGTACATAAACCTTTAGCACACACTCGATATGGCTGTATTAAGATTGTTTTATTAGATTTTTATGTTTTATGTAAATTTTAAATCACTGAACAACTAGAAAAATATATTTTTTTAAATATGATTTATACACATCAACTCATGATGTTGGTGCAGATGTAGTGTTTACCATCTTATTTTAACATGTCAAATACAAAGTCATCAGATTGAAATTTTGGAATTTGGAATCTGGCTCTAAATGAAATACTAAGAAAAGAATTGTCAATTTAGGAAACACCAAAAGTATTGAAATGTTCTAGGAGGAACATGAATGTGTGTATCAAATTGTATGGCAATCATAGAACATAAGAATGGCTAAATATCATGTACATTTACAAATTATACAAATATATAAGCACCAACACTGTATCTGTTCTGAGATGAGCAGAAAAGTAGGTTAAAAGGTTAAAAATTGCATATTTTACCTCACTGTTTAACTTTAACTGTTTTCTGATGAATGACTTTTCGTTGTGAGCATCCAACCAAACAAACACATAAAATTCAAAGCTCCTTGTCATGTGCTTCTAAAAGAGGACCGGTGTCTGAGTCACACTGGGGAAGCTGTACTCACAGGCTTTAAATGAAAGACTTGGAGAAAGAAATGGGTGCATCCATATAAGGTGCCTCTCATTACAGCTGCTAATCGTCACCCTGTTGTTTTGTTCTGTGTGTTTTGTCTCAGCCACTGGCAGCAGGACGTGGAGGAGGCTGACACATCAGCGATTTGTAACAGGACCTTTCCCAGTTCCAGATCTGCAAGACCAGCAGCTTCTCGTGAGTGTGTCCTTTCTGTGCGGTGGTCTTTAATTTAAGTGTTGTCAGTCATCTTATGCACAACACAAACAACGTTTAGTTAGAGTTGAAGAAACACGTTGTCAGTTCTGAAAATGATTTCAGGTGACAAGTGCTCATAAGTGTTGGAAGGTTAACAAGTTACTCCGACATGTAAATTGTATTGTACAAATTCTTGTCACGAACTCAAAATTGTACATTGTGCAGTGTATAGTTTCTGTAGCTACACTTAAAGTTCAGTTGAATGCTTCAACTTTGTGGGAAAATTGCTTTCTCCTTTCTTGAAGAGAGTTAAAGTAGTTTACAACGTCTCTCATACTTAGTATATTGTGGAACTAGTACTTAAAGTTAGATTTGGTACACAAGCAGCTAGTCAAATATTCATTTAATAGGATCTTTTCATGTTTTGAAGTAGTTTTCTTCTGTTTTTTTAAAGGTGGTTCCCATTGTCAGCTCATCACCATCCCAGCCAACACGTTTCGAGTCCTGCCCTGTAAGCTGCGGTCCAACCTGGCGCAGAGGAGGTGGCGTTACAGTGACAGCGCCAGCCAGTTCCTCTACGCTACACCGGAGGGAAACCTGGTGGTGGTGGCTCAGTCCGACAAGATAGAGACCTACGAGTGCTGGTCAGAAGAGGAGGGTTTCCGCCAGCTGTTGGCCAACTACTGCGTGAGGGCGGAGCCCCGCCATGAAAGCACCACTCTGATTGGTCACTCGCGCACACCCCACATTGCTCGAGAGGAGACCATCATCCTGCCCGGCGAGTCTCGCTCTGAGCAGGTCCACACGAAGACGTACTGGAACGAGCTGATTGTGGTGTGCGCTCTGCTGGCTTTCTCCCTCGTGGTGTTCTCCTTGTTTGTCATCTACAGGAACCGCGATCACATGAAGTCCATGCTGAAGCAGGGCGAGTGCCCGAACATGCAGCAGAAGAAGCCGAGGATAGTGGGAAAGCCCACCGAGAGCTTACCCCTCAACGGCAACACCATCCCCGTCTCTACTTCGGATCACAAGGGCTACCAGACGTTAAATGACAACTACATCTGCAGCACGCCCACACACGAGTCCTCACCAGACAACAGCAAGAGCTTCTCCGAAGCCTCGGACAGGCGGCCGCTCAACCTGAAGGAGAGCCACGTGGAATACTCCCCGACCTGCCCTCGGCCCAGAGTGCGGCTAGGCTCGGAGATCAAAGACTCTA
This sequence comes from Stegastes partitus, assembly GCF_000690725.1. Taxonomy (NCBI): domain Eukaryota; kingdom Metazoa; phylum Chordata; class Actinopteri; family Pomacentridae; genus Stegastes; species Stegastes partitus. The sequence continues at coordinate 73,394 of NW_007579233.1, forward strand.
TCGTATGAGAGCACAGCATTCGCTAAACAATGACACCCTGCATCTCCATGAGGGATACAGGCCACCGAGCAGAGGAGAGGAGACCCTGACATCCTCCTACATCACAGCACATCTTTTATTTTGGTCATCTTAGTTCTGTGATCAGTGCGGAGGTCATTACGTTTAACCATTTCCACTCCGAAGCCAGAGGTTGGTCCGGTTTGCTGCAGAAGGCAGGAAGAAGGAAGCAGCGCCAACACTCCGCCGGTTTCAACCAGGATCACGGACCATGGCAGCTGCTAGGAATAATTTTAACACAGTCTTTTTTTTTTTGAGTCGTTCTCGTGGCCACTAACACCATATGTGTGTAAGCATAAGGCTGGGTAACATGGAAGAAGGAAAAAAATAAAACAATAAACAAAAGACCTTCTTCCAGTATCAATGTTTAGCACAGTATCTCTTTAGGTATGCAACAATAAATTGTCTCGTCTAGATATCCATCACATGATACGATTACAACAACAGACAATTCTAAATATTGATATTTTACCCAGCCCAGTCTGAGTAATCTTGCACATTCTCTGCAGAAGGTGGCTGCCACACTTCTGTTATTATGCACACTAGAACCAAGCTACAGCTTCATGGTGACCAAGAGTTCAGGTTTAGGAGAATTTAATACATGTAATGCACATTCATTATGATCCACACATTATGGAAGCGAGTCAGATGCACATTTTGTTCCCTTTTTCTGACTGTATGAGGATTACAAAAAAGGACCAGGAGAATACGCCACACCAGAGCGCTCTTAACACTGTTGGAGCCACAATGACAAGGACTGCAAAAGTCGAAATGCGATCACGAGTTCCGCTCCAAGGCAGAAATACTGACGTTTACCTCCTGAATGTATGTTGTTCAAAGAAGGTCCGTTTCAGTCACACAACATTGCACCATGGAACGATTTAGGGAGACATTTCTGCTCATCTGAGACCGCCCCGTTCTTCAGTATTGATCTGCAGATACCATGATGGGTTAATAAACGGACTCAAACACAGACGCCCAGTTTCTTGAGGCGAAGATGGAGAACAGACCTGACATTACAAACACAGAGAGGCAAATAAAAAAATAAAAAATGGGGACATTAACACCTCTAACCATGTTCAGGGCAGCACCGAAATCATCATGTGCACTGTGCCAAAAAAAACAAAACAAAACAAATATAACTTGATTGTCTTATCTAAATGCAATAGTGCCATTCCTGTTCTGACCATCTCATGCTTTGTGTTAGCATTGATCACTGTCGAAGAGCACATGGTGATGGACCCAGAGTTGGGTTTCACTAAAAGTTTTGTGGCACTAATAATGAATAAATGTGAAGTGCAAGGTTGGGAGTTTCTTCTAAGACTGTTAGCTCATAGCAGACTGTGTTGGGCAGAATAATTGACCTTCATGTAACATTTGAACTGGGGCCAAAGGACGTGGCATGGAGATCGCTTGCCATGTGGGTGAGAAAATATTATCCTTCTTGTCCTCTTACTGAGGTACAACCACTTGGAGATAATTGAGCTTGACTGGCGCTAACAATAAAAACTTTTCGGTTAGTTTACGTGCTAATAAACCCACTCAAGATGTAAAAGTCACAGAATAACTAATGTCGCTGTAGAGGAGAGATAATATTTAGCGGTTTTCTTGTCCAGACATGCAGCTGCACGACGTAGTGAGGTAGATGCACAGAGCTTTGTACTGGCTCAATATAACCACCCCCGCCAGCTCACACGTCTCGCGTACACGGCATTCACCGTTCAGTCAGAGGTCAAGGTGACGTTAATGTGAAAGCACAAGCAATCAGGGTGTCGAACACTTACAGGTTTGCACATTTCAGTAAAATTGGAGCATGTTCTAAGAAAAGCAACTACTGAGACAGAAAGCGTGGCTGCTAAGGAAAGCGACTCTTAGAAATCCGTTCTTACAGGGACCAGTGCACCCGTTGCGAACACTCTTGCACCCACATTGCTTAGACTTTTGAGACTTAACGAGCAGAATTTTCCAAAGATGCAGGACGCTGATAAGTGTTGTGTAAATCGGAACAAGAAACATTTACGCGGCCATAGGGACAACATGGCACCACATGTCTTAGAATACGTCACCAGTTCACTGTATTGATCAAGTAAGCCTACAGTATATATTCCAGTATCATACAGATCAACATTTTTGCTATTTCGAACACTGAGCATACGACGAAATGCTATGTAACTGCTACAAGTTGACAAAGTAACTGCACAGCATACTGCGCAACAGTGGTCAGTGTTTTCTTTTTTTTTTTTTTCTTACGTTTTTGTTATGTATATACAGTACCTGTGCTTAATATTGTGTGTTTTTAAGGGACCTTGTGCAAGATGTGTTGTAGAGGTAGTCTTGAAACTAGAGAGTGAACACTGCTGATATATTTTTTTCTTTCATACTGCTTTACTGCCTACTTCAGCATACATTTCACCGCGCTGTTAGTTCAGCACCTGGGCTGGGTTGTTTTTTTTATCAAGCATGTCAAAGCAGGAGAGGTATCTGTTTTTATTCTCATGTCTAAATTGTAGGTTTGATATTATGAGAAATAAGGTAATTTCTCTTATTGCAAAGAGTTTGGTACCATTTCCATTCCTGATTGAAATGTGATGCTACAGCTTACAGCTGAAGGGTGTATTACGAATAAGATCATTGGGTTAGCGAGGCGTGTTGAGCTTAAAGTCAAGAGTTTTCAGTGCAAAGGTGGATCTCTTCTAGCCTCACCAAAAACTAAAGCGATTTCTGCATTATGGGACAGTGTGAGCACTTGTAAAGTTTAAAGTGTAAGAGCTCCGATGTGCAGTTGTCATGGTAGAAATAAAGGAATGCATTGGGAGTGGTCAAATCAATATATTAACTTCACATGGTAACAGTGCATTTTACTGTAGTAACTGTTTATATGCTTCATAGTTCTTCAGTATAACAACTTGTTCCTCTTGACTGATGCCGTTGGTCCATTTTGTTTGGAAGAAAAATCAAATGAGGCGACTTCTCAGAGCCTGGTGATGAAAACATGGTTAACAAAGAACAAACAAAGCTTGTTGCCACCATTGTGACAGTCATTGTCTCTGGTTGGGTTTTGTTGATCCTGCTTTCACAAAGAAAGTAAGGAAGTCTGACTATGTCAAATGTGCTTCATAATACACCCCTCTGCTTAGCTTATCTTAGCATCAAGAGTGGAAACTGGGAATACAGCCAGTCTGGTTTTGTCCAAAGGTAACCTGCATCTGTTGGCTCATTGGGATTGTTAGTCAACCAGTAAACTCCAGAAAGTCAGTGCTCTCAGCCAAGAAATAGTCCAGCACATAACTCCTCTGAATCTTTGTTTTTTGTACATGGAAATGTTGTTGAGCTTCACAGGTGCTGCTATAAAGATTTTGTCACCTTTGGACAGGAGCAGATTCGCTGCCTCCTCCTGTTTTCTGTGTTGGTGTGAAGCGAGGCTGACAGACTTCTAGCCGTCGTGCACACAAACGAGAGTGATATCGATCTTCTCATCTAACTCTCGGCAAGAAAGCAAACAATATTTGCCAAATTGTTCAACTATTGCAAGCTGAGACCGAACAAATAAACCGAGAGTATTAGATTTGCCAACAAATGGATAACCAAAATAAATCAGATTCTTAAATGCTTAGTGCAGAGTGTTGCTTTTCACCTCTGCTGAGTCAGATTCTCTAAACCATATAATGTCTCAGTAACCTGCTTTGAGTTGCTTGGTAGATAACCTTGTGACATAAAAAAAAAAAAATGCCTTTTTAGATATCAAGTTGTTCTGCCTTTAGCCATGTGCCACATACTACACTACCCAGCAGTGACCTCGCCAACGGAAACGTGGTGAAAGGCGTGATTGTAGCCCTCAGTGGGCACACTTAACTCCACAACACAACACGGGTCAATAGTAGATTTACAGCTTCAACCAAGCCACCATTAACTTTACCTGCAAACTGAACTGGGAGCTACTCAAAATCTTGTACCATTCTGCAGCTTTTGCTTCTATTAAGAGATACTGTGCAGCCTTCCTAAGAGGTCAGTATTTAGTAATGCTGTTATTAAGCTCATATAGAAAGCTAAAATACAATTTGACAAGTACAGATAACATACCATCATAAATGTGCATATTTATTAACGACGTGCTTTTGTTTCTCAATGAAAAGCAAACAACAGCACCACAGAAAATGATGCTTCATTTTGAGCAGCTCCTCAGTCATGCAACATACTGTACTGGATATGAATGTAGCCAACTATATATTTATAGAACATCTACAGCAGTCTATTTTCCTAAAAATGGCTTCAGTAGGCAATCCATTGTGACATCTTTTCAGGATTTAGTTTAAACGGTCATAACTACACAGAAACAGCACAATAGAAGTAATTAATCATTTGTGCTGCATGATGTAGTACTGCAGTAAGATGCAAGCACAGCTCCAAATCCTCCGTATCGGCTCAGCCATGAGACACAGCGACAGCTTTGCCTCAGCATACTGAACACCATAAGCTTAGTTGACTGAATAACTATTAGACAAATGTGGTCTTGCCTGCATGATTTCTTTTTTTATTTGTTGTGTACAAATAACATTGTGAACTGTATTTTTTGTATCATTGAGATTGTGACTGTTGTTTTTATTATATTGTACATAAAAAGCACTTTATTTTAATTTTTTAAGATAAATGAATAAAATACATGTTTTGACACATGCATGTGTGGGTCCATTTTATGCTGCAGATTGTTGTGTTGTTTGTTTAGTTGATGCTCACGCCTAGTTTTTTTTGCTCCTGTCACATTTTTACTCACTTTGAACCCTTTTTTTAAAACTGCAATATAAAGTCCTGTATCTCTATGGAAACGGTACCACCATGGCTAGGAGAGTTAATTTAAAATGTCTCATGTGCAGTACAAGAAAGATACATATAAAAGGTTAATTTCAGAGATTATATAAAAAATAAATAAATAAAAAAGGGCATTATTGTACCACAGATGTTACCAACACTGGAAAAAAAACATGACTTTACATGACATAAATAATTTACTATTTACATATTAAATTTGTCTCCATATTGTCACAACCTGCCCTTGTTTTTGTTTGCAGAATCTGGTGCAAACCATTCATTTCTGGCAGGTTTTTAAATGAGACATGCAGAATAAAGTGATTTTTGTTGAGATATCACAAACTAAAACTTAGATTTTGTTAATTTTTCATACAGATCACCACCTCACAAAGGAGAGGGTCTGTTGGAAAGTAGAAATTCCAATGGTTCTTTCTGTTTTAAAGTTTTTTGGCTCTGGTAAATGGTGTCATTTTTAAAGATAACGTGCCTTTCAAGTCTTCTGGCAGGTTGTGGGGTTCAGACGGTTCATGGATTTAAGGTTAACACCAAAAATCTAAACAAATCCTTTAGTTTGTGCCTGGAAAACCAGAGCAAAGTGGAGAAAAGCTGACAATGTCTGATGTAGTTTAACACTTTCTGCACTCCTCCACAGCAGTTTGCCTCCAGAGTTATTCTGTTAAGAGTGTTCAATATCTATAGAAATACATCTTAAATCTTCAAAATAAATATATGCATCAGAAGTAGTACATGATATTGCTACAATGTAAGTCTCGCATCAGATCACCAAACTTAAATAATGATTTTAGTTTTGGTTCTAAGACTTTTCGGTTGAAATATTCGAGCTTCAGGCAAAGATGTTGGAGATGAAGTCGCGGAATCGTTTGGCCTTCTGCTCGGGGTGAACTTCTCTTTAGGTGTGAAAACAACGGTACAGAATGACTAAGGAACGTTTTTTTCAGTTGCATATAAACTGAATCTGAAGTCAGATCTTATTTTAATATGGTCTGAAAATGTAGTATTATGTACCAACAGTACTTGAACATTACACGGTATGAAGGTCAGAGTGTGACATCTAAATGAACACATTTGTAAGTGGTTAATAGAATCAGTTTATCGCTGCTTTTATAAATCAAGTCATTAAGCAGTCGAGCAAATTTACATTTTAATTATCTTGTTGAAAAAACTAAAATCATTTTGAGCTCCCAAAACCACCCGGTCATTTTGCAGCACACTGGTCACCAATACACAGTTTCAGGGAGCGCAGCCCTGTGACAAGCATCAGCTTTATTAGTCAGTACACTTATTTCTGGACATTGTGTGCAGCTGCAGCTCAGTACTGAAGGATGTTTGCTCTGTAGGGATGGGGAGATGATGACACCAGGACTCTGTGGCTCACTGCTGCTCTGTTTGATCACGGTGCACCACAGGTAAAGACCGGGGTTAGTTTGCTTCAGTTTGTCTGTTTGATGTATGACGGTCATACAGCGCTGTGAAAAAATATCTGACTCCCTCCTGATTTCTTCTATTTCTGTGTGTGTACCAAACTAAACTGCATCAGAACAATATTTTAAAAAAGGCAACATGAGTAAACAATAAATCTGAGTTTCAAATAAGAATCTAAGCACAAAGGTTATCTAATGCCATTTTGCCCTGTGTAAAAAAAAAAGTATTCAGCCCTGTCAATCCAATCATCTCTTACATTTTCAAGTTGGCCAAAAGGTGTTAGAGTAGCACGCTGCCCAAATCAAAAGAGAAGAGATGAGGGGGAAGGTGATTCAAATACATCAGTCTGGGAACTGATCCACAGCGAGAGAGATAACAAATAAAGAGGACTTGGCACAGTGGTGAACCTTCCCATAAGTGGCCGACCTTCCAAAATTCTCATAAGAGCACAGCAGCGACTCGTCCAGGAAGTCATTAAAGATCCAAGGAAAACATCCAAGAAACTGCAGGCCTCTTTCACCTCAGTAAAGGTCAGTGTTCCTGGCTCCACTGTCCAAAAGCCACTCAGGCAAAAAAAATGGCAGAAGAATATTAAGGCTTGTCTGAATTTTGACACAACGCAGGAGAATGTTCTATTCACTGATATGATACAACTGTTTGGAAGACTCATGACATACCCACGTTGTAGCATGACGGTGGCAGTGTAATCATGCAGGGATTCATAACTGAGGGATTTCTGCTCTCTGATAAAAAATAACATAAAATCCTGAAGACGGACATCAGGTCAACGATCTGCGAGTTAAAGCTCAAGAGCAACTGGGCGATGCAGCAGCACAGTGATCCTAAGCATGAGAGTAAATCTACCTCTGAATTGCTCAAAAGGAAGAAAATGAAAGTTTTGGAGTGACCTTGTAAAAAGTCAGTCTGCACTTGAACCCTACTGAGAAGGTGAAATGAGCAGTTCAGGCTCACAAACCCTCCAGCGTACCAAAGAGGAGAGAAGAGTGGTTAGCAGTAATGTTTGGCTGTTGCTGCTAAACGTGGCACAAACATTACAATATTAGGCTCAGGAGGGCACTGATGTTTGACTGACACAGTTTAGTCTGAGGTACAAAAAAACAGAAGAACTCAGGAGGGAGTCGACCACTGTACTGCTCTGATTAGTCAACTGATTAGAGGAACTTCTGTATTCACCTCTGGGTCTCCACTTGTGCCTTGACTCTTATCAACCCATCATTCTTGGGTCAGTTAAGGTCACGATAACTCCAACAACAAAAACCTTTTTGCTCCCTCCATTTGCTTTCTTATGACCTGGAAGAACTCGAGGCTCCAGCGTACATCTTTGAATATATTCTGGTTATTTACTCGTCTATTCTTGCATCGCAGCTGCTGCAGACATGAAGCAAATTCTCACATCCCCCAGTATGCGTGCGTACTGCGTATCACTGACCCTCATTTTCACAAAACATCTGCAAACATCCACGCTGTTTGGATGATTCACAGTTTACCGCATTATAATAAGGCCACATTACAGATGGTCTCCTCGGAGAAAAGGGAAAAAAAAATGTATCATCTGTCATTGTTGTGTAATGACAGCTTTTATCTGACCGTTGGATGGTCTGCAGGCAGTGGTTAAGTGCTTAAAATTAGTGAGCGAGCGCCGCTTTTGAATGCAAATTTTGGCCATCTGGCCTCAGATATCAGACTCTCACTGCAGCATATTTTATTCTAAGTTTCTAAGAACATGGGAAACAGGTTTATAGTTCATCATTCAACAATATTTACACATGCAGTCAAACACAACACTGTGGCAGCAGCTTGTGAGCATGCCCAGTCTGCTAAGTGCTGCAGTTAAAGAACAATGCACAAGCAGATTAGGGATTTATGTGCTAAAGTGGTTAATTAGTTGTGTGAGTGTAAAAAGAGCAAAATGTAATAACAAATGGAGAGATTCAGATTTAATTGGGTGTGATTAGATTTTATTTGACTCGGCTCTGTGGTTACATACAGAAGAACTGTAATAAGACAGTCTCAGCTAGTGTAATGAAACGTGCCACCAGGACCACTGTTGCTCTTTATTTATAAGCCTGATTTAAATCTTTTCCCCATTGTGTCGTCCTACAGAATGCTGTTAAATACGGTTTCTCCATATTATGATGAAAAAAAACAGATATGGAAAGAGTTGCAGGACAGTTTCAATATAATACACCTTCATGTATTTGTTTAAATTAGGTATTTAAAGTACATTTTTCTGATTTTCTGAAACAATACAAAAGAACTGCTCTGTTTGATATGCAACTCAGACTTCTCCAAAGGTCTTGCACATGTAACACTAGATGTATCTTGTTGCAATAGTTTAATTCTCACAATTTAATTATTGAAAATGAAAGCTGCTCTTAAAGTCACAGCATCCCACAGGACTCTTAACTTTTCTATCTCATTTCAGGTCAGCAGACTCCTCGATTACACAGACAACACAGTGTATTAGCGGATTTGGAGCTGTAGATCAGGTAACTGAATGTTTAAGGACATCTCGGACACGTAGCGGGCAGATGGCACGTTTAGGGATTGTAAAACTGCACTGTGTTTTATTTTAAGCTCTTCAAAAAGTACATTCTATAAAACTGTGACTGTCGGGGTGGTGGGTCGAGAGGAAGGTGCACATTCCTTTCGATCAAGCTGTTAATTTAAACGAGGATTGTTTCTGTTGTTGTACTGATTTGGTTGCAGTTTTGTCACCACACAGGATTCCACTCAGGTGTGTGAACTGAGCTGTCCATCAGGTGAGATTGCGTCCAGCTGGGTGAAAATGAGGCCCCTTCCCAGAATCCTTCCTGATTGGACCAGACCTCAGGTGACAGGGTATATAAAACCAGGAGACGTCACAAGTGGGTGTTTTTTGTTTTGCTTGGTGTGACTCATTCTCCAGAAAAATTTTGTTTTTTTGTCCTTTTGGGAACCTTTTCCCCACACAAGTAACATAGTTGTATCATGTTGGGATTGCGGTCTTTGTTCATTTTGTTGTTGTTGACCTGTGGAATACATTTTTTTTACTTTTGAGAGCTCAAAGCCTGCGTTCTGGTCTTTCCTTCCACTTCCACTATCACCCCAACAACAACAGTAATTGATTCGATGCTTTGAACGTCTCAACTTTCTGACCCACAATTCAGACTGGTACCACACGACATCATCTCAAAGTGAAGGAAGAGCCAGACTATCAAAGCCTGAAATGCTCACGTGTGAGAGTTAGTTCCTCATTTGTTATGAATAATTTACAGCTGTGGCTGCCGTTGGATCCAGTCTGCGACAAAGCTGCAGCAAAGACAACATGCCAGGCTGCTCCCTCTGACCATTTACATGATCGTGATGTGGGAGTAATAGGGACTGAATTCAATACGAATCTTCATCATGTTTGGTATTGTTTTAACTTTAATGAAAACCAGAACCATGACTTAGGTTAATATGCATTAAATCCAAAAAATTTCCATAGTAAGTGCTTTCGTGATGTACAAACAAAATGTGTTTTCGGAGAATGTATGCTTAAAAAAAAAGGCTGATATTAATTCAGAAAACTAAAGTAAAGCTGAAAATCAAACAACTACACCTCAGAGCAAGTTGTACTTGTAAAGTCTAAAGTGATCTGAAGGTTAAATCCATTTAAAAATTAATCAAATGTATATTCATTTGATTTGCATTAAGTTAACAACATACTTGTAGTTAATTTCACTATAATCCTGTGTGATGTTTTGCAGTGCATAAGTAATTGAGCTGAACACAGAGACCCCCACACAAAAACAAGGACAGAGGACACGCAGAACAAAAGGAAGCACCGATGACACATCAGTCAGTCTTTGTTTCTCTGTTTTGTTTTTTGCTGCAGCACTGCTGAACAGTGTCGAGGCCATGGACTTATCAGCTATAATATTGAAGGGTTTTTTGTGATAAGCATTCCACATTAGTGATACAATACATTTATCTGGGTTGTATCAAATGTTTTTGTTTCAAGCGTGATAATGCAATTTTTTTCAGGAATGTGTCTGGATGAGAGCTTTTTATCTCCCGACTATCTTAATTTGTTTGGAACTGTTTAAATGAAGCAATTATTGCGACTGTCACTTTCATAAGAAAAGCCTTGGTTTTTAAACTCACATTTCCAGCTACCAGGACAAATTTGAATCAAGCCAAGACCTGCCCAAAGCAAGTAATATGATTCCTTAATCTCTTTCCAGATCTGTTTAACGAAGCAACCATCCAGTCATCAGCCCTGTCTGCCTGCAACATGTTTGATCGAGACTTCTTCTCTGACTTGAGCCAAAGTAAAACATCAGTTGCACATATCAAATGTTTTAACATCATTCTATTCTATACATAATAAAATAAAAAAACAATTCATCCAGTTGTTTCCATCAGATCTGACATTACAATGGGACCATAGTTGTTATTATAGTTGCCTCCTGTCCATCTGTCTGTCTCTGTGTGTGTCTGTGAACAATCTCTAGCTCGAGTGCTGAGTTCTAACAAGTTGATGTTTTACAGGTGAGCTATGAATGGCCTTTCCTCAGAATGATTTAATTTGTGGGTCAATCAGTGCAAAAATAGCTCCACGAGAGGTCAAAGGTCACATTTTCAAAAAGGCCGGGCAACTATATCCCTCCACTGAGGGCCCTCTAGTTATTATTACAATTATTATTGTTGTTGTTATTTATTCTATATATGTATTTAAGTGAGGTTGCCGGTTCGTGTCCCGGTGGGGGCACCGGAATCTTTCTGCGTGGAGTTTGCATGTTCTCCCCGTGCAGCGTGGGTTCTTTCCTGGTTCTCCGGCTTCCTCCCACACAGTCCAAAAACATGCTGAGGTTAATTGTTGATTCTAAATTGTCCTTAGGTGTGAATGTCAGTGTGCTTGGTTGTCTGTCTCTAAGTGTAGCCCTGTGATAGACTGGTGACCTGTCCACGGTGTCCCCTGCCTTCGCCCTACGTCGGCTGGGATAGACTCCAGCCCCCCTGTGACCCTAGTGAGGATTAAGCGGTGTACAGATAATGGATGGATGTATTTAAGTGTGTGTGAGAGTGTGTGAGGCCATATTAAGTTTAAGTCACTCAACAAACCCTGTTTCTTTGGACAGACACATGAACAACCTCGACAGGCCCTGAGATGTCATCTACCTCAAGGGCAGACTCCAGTCTATGAAACTGATGAATCCATCAAGAATTCAGTTTTAAGTACAGCTAAGGTTATATTTGACCTTTATTGGTGATATGTATTTTTTCAGCCAAGCTACTTCCATGATACAGAGCATTCCAGAAATAATGGCTAATGATAAACAATGCAGCTACAATTCTACAATTTCATTTTGCAGATGTTGAAGAAGTTGCTATTGTACAGAAACACTGAAGTGAGCTGTATTCACATTCAGGCATTTGTATTATTCTAAATACACTGCTGATTATTCCATGAATAGTCATTGAGCCTCAGTTTTTTGATTTTCTGTCATGTGTGGAGGTGCGAGGTCATTAAAAGTGCATTTTTTTCCTGCAATGTAAATGGTGCTCTTGGTCAGCGCACACATAGTTGGTACATTTTTATACATGCAGAATTACATTTGTTTAATATTAAAATTATAACTGCATTATTAAATATTCACAAAGCATGAAAATGTATAGATAGCACATATTCCTTCTGCCACATCATTATTTGTAGTATTACACCCATGAAGAGACTGCTTCTGTGATAAGGCACCATGTACACACCAACGCTATCAACCATTTACATAATTTATAACATCCATCATTCCTCGTGCAGCCATTATCTAAATAAATGGTCACAGCAGTATCTCTGTTTAAAGCCTGGTTGAAATACTGTGCTGCTTTCACCCTCGAAATAATGAAACAGGAGGAGTACCTGCCTGTGGCTATATTTATCCACCACATGATGAACATAATCATCATATTTTACTCCAAAGGAGAACTTTGCTTGCACATGTTCCCACCATAAGATCATGTGTCTAGCTGGTAAGTCTGACATTTTTCACAGCTTCTTTTGAATGTATGACATATAGTCACATTAGGAAATAGTAATAAACTGATTTACCTTCATAATCTGCTCTCAATACCTAATTGAAAACATGATTTTGGCAAATTTATTAAGAATCACAAACTGATATCTCTAATTTGTTCTAATAATTGTTGAGATGCATCCAGAACAAACTGGAGTTTAGAAAGGAAAACACATGCATATAAAATGTCCCACAAGCAACACTCTACATCAGGACAAACACTAAGCCATGGAGTCCAAGGAAGTCTATGTAGACCCCCACCATAAAACTGACACCAGGACCTTTCACAGAGTTAGCCATGACCTGTTGAAACCACAGCTATCTCAGCAGCTCTCCATCCATCACACTTTTATGGTAAAGACAGCAGTCCCTTTCGGTAAAAGACACAACAGCCCACTTGGAGTTTGGCAAACTTCCTTTGAGAGCACAAGGACAAAAATTCCCTCATCTGATAACACAACTGTTTGGGTGGGACTTGAAGCGTTGTGTCTTGAAGCACTGCTCATCACTTGCTAATACCATCTCTACAGTGAAGCACGGTGGTGGCAGCATCATGCTATGGGGCTATTTCTCACCAGCAGAAACAGGAAGACTTGTCAAAACTAAAAGAAGAAAGAATGCTGCCGAAATACAGAAAAATCCTTCAAGGAAATCTGTTTTAGAGAGCAGCAACCTGAGACTGGGGTGATGGCTCACCATTCAGCAAAGCAATGACCCAAATCATACAACAAAGACAGTGATGGAGTTGTTTCAGAACACAGCTTTGAACCTCGTTTCCTTAGAGCGAACACCAGAGACTCACAGTTGATCTCCTGAGCACCGCCACAGGGTCGCACCGCAGGCAGCTGACCTTGTGATTATAGGCCAGCATGTCCATACCAGGTCTTATGTGCAGCATTGTGGTTCTTCAAGACAAAAAAATGAGAAAAGTGAGAGAGAGATTATAAATCCCTGTGTCTAAACTCACTCAGTTTCTCTGCCCAGCTGTGCGCTACGCCTTGTGTGTTTCAATGAGAACCAGATTACATCAAAACATGAGCGAGGCCGTCAGTGGGACATCTCACCTCTTGATGTATAGCTACTAAACCCTCATACACATTTAATGATATTGAGCCTTTTTAAGCGCTGTGGGGATGGGACTGGAGTAAATCAATTATCACTAGTGTTCTCTACGTCAGTTCAGTCCCAGAACATTTCTGGAACCTTCTTGTCATTTATTTTTAATTCTATTTTGCTCTTTTCCAATAATCTCAAAAGAACACCTGAAGGTCATTCTGTAAAGACTGAGGAAGTGGCTAGATTTGTGAAAGTGAAAATTCTTGGGTTAAAACTCTACTTGTCTTTGCTGTAGGTTATTTAAGACTATATTTAACATATGTAAAGCCGAGCAGCGACGGTACATTGTTGTCTTCCTTCTCCCTGTTTTGTCGTTTGCCAGTGGACCGCTCAGTATTGTAAACAGCATAAATGAAGCACCCTTCTTTCAGGAAGAGCCCTGCAACAACAATACATTTCACCCGGTGCCTCTATATCTCAAATTCAGCAGACAGAGCCTAAAGAGATGAGTCTCCCTGTATGAATTTAATTAGAGGAGCTGGCTTCGGCTCGTCTTTGCATTCTGCCTCTCTCATTACCACTGAGCTCCTCTCTTGGTCTGTTTTAAGAAAACCTGCCAGAACCCACAGTCAGTCTGCTGGGCCTTATGCTTGAATTTAAGTGAGATCTATGCAAAGCTGCAAGCAGAGTAGCGAGGATGATAGCGGATAAGGTTTGAATTCTCTCGAATTCAAGCAACCGGCTGATTCTGCATTTGTTCCTCATCATTATTCAGCTCTTGGGCTGCTCTCCTGCTATCTGAGATGGAAAAAAGCTAAACTGGTGACTTAATTATACGCCCTGTAATCTGAGAGGGGAGGACACAAACTTGCTGGATTTCAGTTAGCAGACGCACAGCTTATTGACTATAAATAGCCTGAGCTGTAGCTTATGGAATTGATGAAGACTATAAAATATGAGCAATGTGAGCTTTAATGGCGCTTAGGTTGGTCAGGATATCATAGCAGCGCTTCGGGAGGTTATGAGACAGGCAAATGGTCATATAAAGCCTTCAAAATAAATTAAAATTTCAGACTGATTCTAAGCCCTGAGTACTGTGTGATTGGCTCAAGCAAAGACTACACATAATAAAAAGATAACCAGCAATATATCAGTACAATAGATTGTATTGTACAATATATCTCCCGTGCCATGCTGAGAAAAGTGTTTTAAAAATACACTGGTGTTTGCTTCCACCTTGTGGTCATTCTCCCACTAGAGCAGGACTTTGTGTGCTGGCATACTTGGTTTAATTACAGTACATATGGTATGCTCCAACGTTATACAACATGAACAAAGCCAGAGAACAAAGTCTCCCCTGCTTAACCTCACGTTATGTGGACTCAGTAGAAATAGAAATACACAGTTCTACAAAGAGCTACTCAGTACTGTTGGCATCAGGAGGAATTCATGTAAGGAAAACTAGTGACAATAAAGACACTTAAATAAGCAACACGGGAAATAAATGCAGGTTAAAACACTTCAAGCTGCCAGCAAGGCCATTTTAAGAAGGCAGCAGCAAGACATTGAGTTAGAAAGGCTGTTGCGTGGCATGTGCTCTTGCTTGCTTTGAAGTGGTTCATACTGCTGCCTCACACGAAGGTTATGGGTCCAGACCTGCTATTTGTAGTTTGCATGTTCTCCTTGTGCTTCCCACAGCGCAAGATAGGTGATTCAAAATGGTCTCGATGTTTGCTTGAATGAGCTTCGACCCTCTACAGCATAAAGCAGGTACAGATTGATGGTTCACTTATTTGGGTGTTTTGCTGCCTCAACATTGAAACTTGTACATCTTCTTTCACACTGCAGGGTTTTTAATGTAACAGAGATAATCATCTCATGCAAAGATGAACGAAACATGAGCACATGATATTTATTGGCTTTTGTGTTCTTTGTACTTTGTAAGGTTAAGCATGTCAACGAGACACATCCCATAGTTTTAGTAGTTTGGCAACTACACAAGCTATGAATCATTATCCAGACTCTGTGTAGCAAATGCTATTTTCAGGATGTTTATGTGTAGAGTTTTAAGGCGTGTAGGAAATCATACTTGATTTATCACTGCACTTCCGCACATTTGCAAAGTCAATGCATTTTGGGGGTTTTACCAAGTGTTAGAAAACTAAAGAAGGAAATTATTCAAATAGACCGAGGACTGGATTCCTAATTCCTCTTAGAGATTGATAAAACAGCACCCAAATGAAGCCGTAAAAAAACAGTCCACTGATAAAAAGGTGGACATTTGACCAACAGATACAAGGATAAGGTGAAATCGCTGCACAAACTGTCTTTACCCCCAATATTCAGAATAACTCAAGCAAGCATGAACTAAAAAGATACACTTTATTTGAAACCAGCAGGGGACATTTTTGTACAAAAATACACAACTGTTACGTAGATGCTTTGCGTCAAGAATTGTTCGTCTTTATCCTGCTGTTTACACCACTGATGCTCCTCTGCATGCAGCACCAACGTGGGACAACCGCTAACTTGCTCAGACATAATTTCACCGAGTAAAATAACAAATTCAACAAGCAATGTCATTTGCCATAGGGAAGAATGTAGGATCCTGGATTCTTTAGTCTAGACAAAAATGACAGATCCATTCTCATAAATATCAGGAAGAATGCTGAACATGGGATGTTCTTGAAACGTGACGCTGAATTCATCTCAGACTTCTTTCTTTACTTGGACTTGGCGCCTGGTTTCCCTCCTTCGTCCGCCTTTTTCTGCTTCTGTTGCATTATCTCAGCATCCCTTGAGGAGAAAAAGGACATTTCGAGAGAGAACAGACTTTGTTAAAAGAGGCTGAACTGTAGTACACACCAATAAATCACTTCATGTGCCCCAAGTTTGAAAGTACGCCTCTGGCATTTGATATATAACTTGCTTTAGCGCATTGCTTTTGTACCTAAAATTATAATGAGAGGGGGTTTTTTTGCAGCTTCTGTATATTCAGGAGCCATGTGCTGTACTACTGTTGCACAAAGAACAATTTTTTTATGGATAAAAATAATAAACACAAATAATGACAGCATTATAAAAGAGCAAATTAGCCTACAGAGTGGAGTACAGTGCTGGAAAAACAAATCCAAAGTTTGTTTGCATCCCACTTCTTTACTGCTGCTTACCTCTGCTTCCGTGCAGCAGCGGACAGGCCATCATCGCCCCTTTTCCCTTTACTCTGTTCAGTTTGCTTTTTGGCAGCCTTCTGGCGTGCAAGCTCACGTTGGTTTCCTCCTGCACGTCAGAAAAAAAAAACACAATGTAGATAAACAAAGGCACATTAGTGAGACACACATCAGGTATGTGAGCTACACCCTTAAAAACACCTCTATTACGAAATGCTGAAAAAATTAAAACCCAAAACAAACAAAAAACCAAAGCAGCATCAGGGCACTTCATCTTGTTTGGTAACCATATAATGGCAAATGATCGATTTATGTTATGGCAGGAAAAAAACAAAAATGGTGCAAAACTTAAAAGCAGCCGACGTGGCAGAGAGGCGCTCTGGAGCAGCTTCATGCCCGGAACAACAGCACAGAGGGCAGCAAAGCATCTTCCACCGTGAAATAAGGTTTGTCGCACCAGCCGGGCATATGAGGACAAACAGGGAAGGCGCAGCCACGTTAGCAAAAATAAAACAACCACTTGTTATCACGTTGACATCCTGTCTGCTACAGGTAGCGCCGACACACCAATATCCGTGCTACGTCTGTGCTAGCTGTGTTTTCACTGGAGGCCAGGGCTTCGGCTACTAGCCGGACAACAAACGACCCACTGGTCCATCGATGTTGATAAAACGCACGACGCTATGAAGGCATGACACACCTGAGTGAAACACTACAGCCGGAGCCCGTGTTCTTCATTTAAAGAAAACAAAAACAACACGGTTAGTGGCGTTGGCGTGATTTACAACCCAAGGCGGCATGAATTCCGTGAAATAACGTTCCGTCTATTTCAGCAAATAGACGGAACCCAAGACGGTCGAAGCTAACGAGCGGCGAGAACAACGAGCACAGACTACATGCAACCGAGTAAAGTACATGAATGCCTTACAGTCAAAATATATGTCGATACCCACTGGTCATTTTAGTAATCGACGCTTCTCTCGCCCGAAATCCTGATAAGCTCAGCCAAAGGGCCGCTGGCTCCCTTCTGTCGCTCCAGTCGCTGTTTCTGCTTTGGTTCGCTGTGGCTGCCAAAAATGCGCGAGACTTCCGCACGAGAACTAGAACATTCCGTCTCACCGCAACGGACTTGCGCATGCGCCGGAGTGGACTTGTTTTCATTGATTTGATCAGAATAGAGGATTCAAAGCTGCTATTCTTATTCTTATTCTTATTCTTATTCTTGTTGTTGTGTGCTAATTTAATATAATCTCTTCTGTCACAGTCTTTGCTGGTGTTCTTTTTGTACCTCAGCCGAGTGCAAACCATGCACCTAGGGCATCAGTCACTCAAGTCATTCATTCTGTTCATATACTAAGGACCTTCCTGAGGATACATGCAGATCCCAGCATGTTGATCTTTGGGGTCTCTGTTGCTGTAGCTCTCTCTGATACTTTCTTGATGTTTTTAACCTTCCCTTTCTTTTTTGTACCAAGTGCACCAACAACCACAGAGATCACTGTGTTCATCTGCCACATTCTCTGTATTTCTAACTCTAGATCTTTGTACTTGCACTTCTTTTCTTTTTCTTTTAGTGTGAGGTTTCTGTCTGATGGAATAGTCATATCAATCAGCTGGCAGGTAGAATTCACTGAATCTTTAATGATTATGTCTGGTCTGATCTGATTATGATAAGAATAGAGAATTAAGAAGCAGTTGTTATGATTATTATTGTTGTTGGGTGCTAATTTATTATCATTATTGTTATTATTATACTACTACTAATAATAATCACAATGATAATATAGTACTACTATAAAAAATAATAATACTATGAGGAAGGCCACAAGGTGCAAGACTAAAGATCGTTTGTTGTTTGTTTATTTGTTTGGTGACATGCAGCTAAAGCTAAGCTACAGTATTTTAGGCCTCCTATGGTGTGGAATTACATTGTGCTAGTAACAAGAAGAACATTACACAACACAAGTATTTTCAATTTGTTTTGTACGTCTTGTCTTTGTTTATGTTGTTTATCTACAGCAATCACGTAACAAGGTTTTGTTTGTCTCTTTTGCTGAAGCCGCTGAGTCTGATGCTTTGTTTGAAAGACGTGAAGGCTGACAGTCCCATAGTAACTTTTCTTCTCCTCTTCTATCAGTACGGTCAACAACAGAAACAGACACACACTTTGGTTTACATATCCCATACACAATTGTCATGGCTCTAGTCTACCTTACATTTATTTGCATTCAGTCTGATTGTGCTTTGTGTTCTGCAGAGACACAGTTTATCCACCTGCTCTGCAGCTAGGCAGTTGCAAGCACCTAGGAAAACTTTCTTCGGTTCTTTTGAGGATTTAGTCTCAGTATCCGCTGTTTCTTCATGCAGTCCCCGACTGACAAACTGATAGAATCACAAGGTCATTTGCAGGAGTCCTTGCTCTTCTTATTGCTGAAAATAGGTCTTTATGTTTATTCTGTTTATTGACTTCTTGCCCTGCTGCATAATTTATTTAGGATCAATCATATGTCGCCTTCATGGTTTTGTGTGATGATAAGAACCCAGACATCCAGAGTTAAGGAGTTTGCACTATCTCCAACATTTGATACATTTTGCTTACTTGCAAAAAAAAAAAAGTATTGAAGACTATAACTTTAATCACAATTCCCAAGGAATTAAATGACTCCTGGAAAGCCTACTGCAAAAGAGCCAGCAGGTGGCAGACTAAGGTAAAGTAAAAACCAAACAGACTGGGGAGTCTGTATTTCTCTCATGGACACAGAGGCTACTAATCATTTCAACTTGTGAAAGTGTCACACGTAAAAGCGTCATGTGTGAAATGCTTAAACTGATGATTGGTGCAATAAACTAAAACGAGTGCACTGCTTCGGTTAAAATTCCAAAATGTGGTAAACAAAAACAGGAATGACATATTTGTTAATGTCAAATACAGATTGCTTTGGATCACCGCATGAACGACAGACTTTTTCCATTTTGCACTTTAACCTCCAGTTAAGTGCAAAATGGAAACCTCTTAATAGGAAAACCACATAATGTTGTTTTTTGGTTGTTTTTTTTAAAAGCTGTTTTTGTATTGTGATTTTATTGACTGTCTGGTTACTGAATAGTCTACATGACTGAGTCACGTCTGCCCAAAGCTGAACTTGTACACAGACGCTGAAGCTGTGACAAGAAGACACAGCCTACTGTATGCAGCTGAGCCTGCATGTGCCTAATGCCCTGCAAAAATGTAAAATATATATATTTAAAAATGTATTTATATAAAAATATAGCAACAAAATTGTATGTTTTAAAGGGGAAGTGGGAACCTGAGTGCACGGTTGTTAAGAATATATCAACTATGCAGTTTGTGTATCACATTTGGAATAGAAATCTCAAAATGTTCTCATCGAGCTGGAAGTGCAGCTGAGGAGAATGAGGACTGGGTTGGGTTTCTTGCTGAAAGGCAAATGCTGTATTTTAAGGACATAATTACCGTTTGAATACAATGAGCCATCAAACTACTGCTGGGATTGTCTAGCCAACGGCCTATTTGGGTGAAGAATAAAGTGTTCTTAGAATATAATTATACGCTGTAAGTTTGTTCAGGTCTGCAACTCTCTGCATATTATTTCTTCACTGATGTTAGAGTAGAACTTATTTTTAAAAGATCCTAAAGACCGTTTTTTTGTAAAAAATCACATGTATGGTATACTTCAGACATAATGAGCAGTCAGAGAGAAATTTCCTTGTGACAGGTGGTTGCGCATCCCTGACTGCAATACAGCGTGTAGACGCTATCAGCAAAGAGAAATGTTTATTTCAGTATTGATTTTTTCCTGTAGGCTGTAGCTGCTGCATTATTTGTTTGAGCTTAACCTGACAAATGACACTTAGCTGAAAGTCAGAAGCCGACTGACTGCAGCTGAATGCTGGCAGATGCAAGGCATTTGAGACGGATGTACATAAATATTCTTAAACAACACAAGTTGAAGAAGTAGAAATGAATATGTTACTGTAATGGAAGATTTCAAGATTTACATGTCTTTTAAACTAAAACAACTTTTTCTGATGGCAGTGTATACAAAGCTCAACACTTTCATGGAAGAAAAATATAATTATTGACCATGGTTTATTATTTAAAATCTTTTTTCGTCACATTAGGATCCCTTTGAGACTGTTGATGGCAAGAATCATTAAGAATGCTATTGTGCTCAAAATGCAGGTAGTGTGCGCTCAGTGGTTAAGGCTGCTGATCAGAAGGTCGAGGGTTCAAGCCCCAGCACCTCTAAGCTGCCACAGTTGGGGACCTTGAACAAGCCCTGTAGCCCTGTATGGTCCAGTGGCGCCTTCGAGTAACTGACTCTGACTCCAGCTTCCTAACAACCTGGGACATGTGAAAGTGA
This sequence comes from Stegastes partitus, assembly GCF_000690725.1. NCBI lineage: Eukaryota > Metazoa > Chordata > Actinopteri > Pomacentridae > Stegastes > Stegastes partitus. Next base: position 94,367 of record NW_007579233.1, read on the forward strand.
GTTCCCCTTGTGGGATCAATACAGTGTATAAAATAAAAAAGAATGTAAGAATGCCAGTGGTGTGATGCAGATGTTCTGCAGTTCTGTTTACCGTATTCACCACTTTAACATGTCAGTGTGCATGATAACATTTGATAATGAGCACTGAATACAAAATGCAGCTTACGGTGTCTTTAGTTGTATTATAAATATTTGACAGATGTTGGTGATGGACCAAGGCAGAGGGTTTGTTTGTTGGGGGTGCACCAAAGTCCTTATGATTCATCCACTGGGAACCATGGAAACCTTTATGACAATCTAATGTTTGTGTTATTTAAGTCTGGAGTGATGATTCAAAGTGGTGATCTGACTGACATGCAGCTGTTGTGGCTAAAAATACAACCAACTACCATTTTAATAGTGCAGCAGTTCAACTTTATTTTGGCCATTCTTAAGATAAGTATCATTCAAATGATAGATGTATTTTTTTTCTGAAGTATTGCACTCTTTCATTAAAAAAATAAAGGACCAGTTCAACTTCTGACAAGCATAGGCATCAGAAGCTGCAACATGTATTGCCATTGACCTCTGTGACCCAATCCTCTCCTGAATGCACCAACTTGACAGGACAGCATGAACTTTTTTGTGCAAATATATTTGATATACTTAAATGTATTTGATGTGGTTTATTGGACACATTTTCCTGAGACTGTGAACAGAACGTATCTGGCATTTGTATCTGCATATGAAAGTCAGCATGCTGTTCCACTTTTCGTTTCACTCCCTCATTAGAGGGTTCAGCTAAGCCCACTTTCTTGTTGTTTAATGCACAAGAAACCTAATAGTCCTTTTCTCCTCCCTGGGACACAGAGCAGAGATTTAGTTATATATCCTGGGACTAAGGGAGTTTATGAATAGTCCCATGAAAGTTTTTGGATGTCCACACACAGACCAAAAAACTGAGATCTTACTGTAAACAGAGGATCAAGTGGATAAACAGCCATGGCTTCTTCATGCCACTTGCGTGCTGGAGCGTGAAGACTTTAACAGCCTGTAGAACAGCATGTCAAACACTGTGGTCAGTTTATTGGGCTGCTGGCGACACAGGGCAGCCCAGGATGTCTGCCTATGACTTGTTTTCCCCACAGCTGCTTTCAGTGACAACATCCTGCTTAAAGCAAACTATTTTTGTCTCCCAGTGCAATTATCACCACCTGGTAATTTTGACAATGTTTACTGCTTCTGCTTTACAAAGCCTCAAAATGTTAATGCTGTCCTTGTGTGACTGCTGCTCCTCACGTGGCCAGTCGTGTCTCCGCTTTAATCAAAGGGAGATGATGGGGAGGAAAAACTTTGTTTTCCATTAATTTCATACTATATTTACCCATGGGATTTTATATTAACAGTAAGAGTCCTTGCCCTGTCATTACCTGCAGCACATTTCCAAACTGAGTACTTAGTGAGAGACACCCTTTCAACTCAGTAGTTCAGTTTTGGCAAACAACATGTGAGCGCGCATGTTTGGCTATTATGTGTTGGGGGATAATTATATAGAAAGAAACACTAAGTCAATGGCAACTGGATTTGCGGTTTTAGGGAACATAGTGTATGTGTTTGCGCTGCAGATGTTTTTATTAAGTCCCAACAGGTGATAGATGATTCGTGAAATCATGCAGTGTGTATGATGTGATGTGAGGACAAGACAACCGCCATTAATTTCTCCTCCAACATTTGATTGCACAATCTTCGCACACAGGCTGCACTGTTGAGAGCGGTCTTTTGCTGGCGCTGATCATGAAGTGGTGGAAGCACTGATGTGTGGCAGTATAAACTTAGTGTGACAAGCTGGACGTATGGTGCATTCCTCTCTGTCTCATTTCACCGCTGTCATCCATCACGCTGCCAGAGTCCTGCCTGCTGTCGTGCATGATTGATGGGACTTGCTGATCCCATCTTCTGCATTGCCTTAATGTCCCTCATGCCCTGATTGTTGAAGCTAATTTTGACATGAGCCTGTAAAATTATTATGCTGCTTGTGCTATATTGCAAGCTATTGTACATATATATATCTGCTCTTCTGAAAACACCAGTATTTTTACAAAAATCAGCTGTTTCAGTTGTGGTATACATGTGTTTCTAAATCTTTTTTTTTTTTTTTTTTACTCGGGTTTACCATGCATTATGTTCAGAATTATGTGGGGTATGTTAACAAATACATTTTTTTTTTCCGAATAAATACTCTCCGATACTTAATATGAACATTTTATCTAGCATGTTTATATATTAACTGTTTGAATAGTTGCATTACTTTTACCTTCAAAAATGATGCTGCAAAAATATCTGTGCATCTATTTGAACACATTTGAGAGAAAACAAGATGAACAGTCTTCAGGGCTGCTCAGCTCTATGAGGCTCTTATGCTGAACCATTGCCATGCTAACATTAGCTAGATGCTAATGAAAACCTTCAAAAGAATGAAAACAGATTTCTGTATCAGAACATAGTTTTTTTCTTATTTCCTCTCCCATTAATCACCTTAGGACTCTTCAGATATATCTGGTGACCCTGTGTATTAAAATTAAGTAGTATAGAAAGCATATAAATTGAATCCAACAGCAGCAGCTACAACAGACTTCACATCAGCTAAATGCTAATATTAGCATAGCTTGTGCACAGTGCAGCCCTTTGTCAGGTACAGGCCAGATGTTGCACATGTTAACATCAGCAGTGGAAGAAGCATTTAAAAAGTACTCATATATCAATATGACAGTACTTTACAAGGAGTTTAAGTCTTGCATCACAAGTACAAGCACAGTATTAGCTGCAGGATGTATTTAAGATATTAAAACAAAAGTCCTGTCTCTGTGACTGATGTGTTATTATACATGACATTTTTAAATTAAACATTTTTTAATGAAGCCTCAATGTGTCTGCAGCATTTGTAGCTACTGTTGTAACTGCTGCTGCAGCTGGATTCAATTTATATACTTTATATACTACATTTTGTGCAGTTTTAATACACAGGGTCACCAGATATATCTAAAGAGTCCTAAGGTGATTAATGGGGGAGGAAATAAGAAAAAAAAAAACTAAGTTGCGATACAGAAATTTGTTTTCTTTTTTTTTTTTTTTCGCTGATGTTTGATTTCTGGTGAGATACTGAGTCATTTGAACATTTATTGAAATGAAATTATGTGAGAAATCTAGAGAGGAAAATCACTGTGTGGTGGAGCCGTCAGCTCACAGACATCTGAACAGTGACTCAGACTACACACGGCTTTTAGTGAGATATGAGAAGTCAAAAAGGTTGGAAACCACTGGCTTAGTCTTTAACAATGTGTTGTATTTTAAAAGCTTGTAATATTATCTATTCTGTAAAAGCTTTATATTTAAAGCAGCTAAAGCTGTCAAATAAATGCGGTGGAGGAGAAAGTACAACATTCCCTCAGAAATGTGATGTAGTAGAAGGAGAAAGTAGTATAGAATTTTATATACTTAAGTGTACCTAAGTACCTCAAAATTGTATTTAAATACAGATTGAATAAATGCACTACCTCGCACTACCTTCCACTGGTTAACATTCTAACATTTGCTGATTAGAACACAACGTGAAGTGGTGAGTCTGATGGAACGGCCATTTGTTTGGAGGGTATTTAGTCATAAATCAAAGAATATGGCAAATATAGAGGAAAGCATGATGTCTGCATCAGATTACACAGTAATCCATCCAAGCCACACCAGCAGCATGGCTAAAAATAGGTGGTCAACAGAAGCCTTCTGTGTTGATGGATACCGTCTCAGCGTCCAACCTCAAATAGAGTTTTGTATGGTTGTCAGTGTAAATCTTTGATTTAATTAGTACGCTTGCATGTTTATATGATGCCAAGCCAAAGAACTATGCAGTTTGAATTTTTCATTCAGTTTAAATTGGTCACACGCGTCCTTGAGCTGACGGAGTGCAGATGATGGAGTTGTTTCTTTATCGTACTAGTTGCACATGAAGAACGCACATCATCAGGATTTCCACGCTATATACGTTCTGGTAATGATGTTGAGTTTTGGCTTTCAAGTTAAGTGTCTATAAGTAATTCAGACGCTAAAAAATTGCAGCATGTTATCAATCACTGTAAGGATGTTTTACAAAACTTTCTAAAGGTCATAAAAATTAGCATGTGCAACCTTCATGGGCATCAATAATAATAATCAATATCTTCATTGTCCAACACAGTGTGTCATTTCAGCTGCAACTTTGTCCCTTTGTCTACGTCTGCTCTGAACATAAAGCTCACAAC
>NW_007579233.1:99737-112561 GCF_000690725.1 Stegastes partitus
TCAACATTTTGAAACAAGATCCTGATTTTTAGTCGTCACTGTGAGCAGAGACTTTGCTGTTTCACTCTACTTTGTGAATCAGTACCGTCTAAAAACACACACCAAGTGAACGTTGTGAGATTATCAGAACAAAGCTAATTCAATTTCATCTGCTCACAATTGTTTCCATTATACAAGTTTGAGATTTTACTCATTGTGGAGAGGAGAATGTTACAACCTGTTCTCTGATACTGCTTAATTTAATGTTCTTTCACTTGGCACAGAACGATAACAGTCATCCAAGGAGAACATGATGGCTGTATTCTTCTAAATTTACATCAGATGTACACTCTGTCTTCTGCTGTTTTCATCTTGTGTTTGTAACCTGATTTTAACAGCATAAAAAAAGAAAGTGTGCTCTAAATCAACCGTGAATGCGACGTTACTACTTTGCCTTTTGACTCCACATTAAAGCATTTCACTGAAAAGAAAAGAAGACCACAAATGAATCCATAAGGTTGATTTATGGCTTTTCAATGGCCACATTGTCAATATGCTGAGGGAAATGGGTTAACATCAAGGCTGGTCTTATTATGATAATGAAATGAAAATCTGACATTGTCCAGATGATGTGTTTAGCAGTGGTTGCCAAGGTAACCGCCATTTTTCAGCTAATGCATGACGTCCAGAATACGGGGATGACTACATGACAGCGAATGGTGTGGTGGATCATAGCAAGTGCTTCTGACAAGGTAAGCTGGCCCAAAATCAAATTGAGTTTGGAAAAAGATAATTGTAAACACAGCTGAATGCACGCAGACACACACACACACACACACACACACACATTCATTCTTAACTGTCAAAACATGGACCCTCCATTTTTCAACAACATGTTTGCTTACATTTCTTGCTTAAGATCTGCCTTCGTCTGTCTGTCTCGTCATCATCCTGCTGTAGATGAGCTCACCACTGTCTCCTGACTGACTCATCCTGGTTGGTTCCAGAGACAGACGAGCTGACTGACGGCTCCCCACTCTGCATGTAAAGTACAGAGAGTTATTCCATCTCTGTAGCATGCAGGGCAGACTCACTGAAAACACTCAGCATGCACGAGACGTTACCGACTCCACTGAACTCATCTGTGCGTTTCTCACATTAAATTTTCATGGTGGTGTGTACATACTGTACAACACATACTGAGTGGGGAGGATGGGACACACTGTTACGATGAAGAAGCCGGAACAAATGAATCACATGTAATGTCCAGCGCCATTTAGCTGTGTCCGCATGAGTCGTACATAACAGCCTGCGTTGTCAAGCTTGTCACAGGAAGCTTTCACAGTTTGCTGCTATCAATCTAATATGTCTGGATGCACTAGAGGGATCATCATCCATCATGTAACTCAGTCAGGTGGACAGTCAGGTCCATAAGTATTGAGACAGTTACACAATCTCAGTAATTTTGCCCACTACAGTGAATCTGACATGAAACAATTAAGATGTGGTTGGAATGTAGATTCTCAACTTGAATAAAATGGTTTAACAAAATTATTGCACTAGCCATTGAGGCCTTTTCCCCCAAAATTAATTGGACAAACTGACATAGTAATGAATATTGGGATTTTTCTAATACTTGGATACAAAGTCTTTGCAGTCAGTGACAGTCTGGATCCCATGGACATCACCAAATGTTGAGTTTCCTCCCTTTAGATGTTTGCCAGGTCTTTCCTGCAGCTGTCTTCAGTTTGCTGCTCGTTTCTGGTCTTTCTCACTTCAGTTTTGTCTTCGGTAAGTGAACAGCAGCTCAGCTGGGTCGAGATCAGGTGACCGACTGAGCTAAGAACATTTCATTTCTTTGCATTAAGAAGCTATTGGTTTACTTGTGTGTTAAGTTTTGGGTCATTATTCATGTAAATAAAGAATGATGCACTTGCACTTGACTGAATCTAATCATGAATGCGTGCACTATATCAGCTAACGTTGCTGCTTTGCATTTTGACTCTGAACCACATCAAAGCATTTGACTTAATGAAAAAAGACCACAAATGAATCTATAGTGTTGATTTATGGATTTCAATGACCACATTGTCAATATGCTATGCATCTTATAATAACATGCTCAGCATTGTCAATAAGCTGAGTATCTTATTATTGTAAGACCGCCTTTGATGAGGCTCTGTAAACGTCAGAGTTCATCCTTCTTCTAACAGTAGTCACATCCGTGATAAACACCAGTATCCATACATGTTCATGCCATAAAACTGTTTCCATCACGCTGGGCTGATGATGTGGTCTGCTTTGGATCCTGAGCGTTTCCTCCCATTCTCCATACGCTTCCCTTCATTATGGAACAAGTTTATTAGTTAGTTAAGTTATTCTCATAGATTAATCTTAGCAACTGGACTTGCTTGAGCTCCAGTTGCTACGATTAATCTACAAGAATAACCATGACCTGGATGACTGAGAATCTTCACAGATTACTTAAGTTAGTTTTACAAGTTTTCCAGTAAGGTCTTATCTGGCCTTTCTGTTATTCCGTGTTGCCAGCACTTTGCGTCTTGATGTAAACTCTCTGTATTTACACTGATGAAGGCGTCTCCTGATTGTAGACTTTGACAAAGATACTACTATCAGCTCCCAATCTTTTACCTCCTAATTTGTCATCAAAAGAAAAAGAGAAGGGTCGCCGCTTTAGCTCACCTGGTTGATCTGGCGACACATGTACAAGGGCTATAGTCTCTGATGCAGCAGTCATGGGTTTGAATCCTGCTCATGGCCGTTTGCTGCAACCTCTTCTCCCCCATTTTCCTGTCTCTCTTTTGACTGTCCGATCTAATAAGGGCCAAAAAATAACTTTAAAAAAAAAGAAAAAGAAAAGAAAAAGAGAAAATAGGCCAAACCTGGCCATGAAACTGATCTTCAGTTAATTATTCAATTACTTTTGACTCTGCAAAAATGGAGGGATTATGTAACAAATGACTATCATTACTTTCTTATCAACCTCAGCTGTACTTCATGTTCAGTGTCAATTAGCAAATGTTATGCAAATTTGTTGTGCATTTGTGTTTCACTCCTCAATAAATATAAAACCTGCCAAAGGCAGTAACAAAGGAACAAAGAGAGCTGGTGAAGTTCAAACCTACTTATTTTGTCACTGCTGCACACCTGGTCAGTCACTTCGCAAAGAAGATGAGAATGTGAGTTTGTTAAAATAGATGCAACAATAAGTTCATTCTGATACCAAAGACAATTCAGTTTTTAAATAAAAATGTTGTCAGACTGCTCTTGAGATATGCAAAATCATCACAAATTTGTTTGGACAAATGACTGAAGTCTTTCTTTTTCTTTCTCTGGTTGTATGAAGAAAAAGCGATAAATGTAAAAGAAATCCTTCTAATGGAATCAGTTAATAGAAATTTTTTGCTGCTCCTCTGTGCACAATATATAAATATAAAGGTTCAGTACAGTAGCAGTGTTCCCGAAAGAGGGACACTAAAAGTAGCATCCCAGATGTGGGAGCCTCTTCCATAGCAACTTACCTTTACTAGGCCCCAATTAGCTGAGTGGCAGGACACATGGGAACCCCTTGCCCATCTTGAGACGGGGCTCCAGGGACCAGAGCTGAGAGGAGTGGGTACAGAAGACTGGCTCTGTATGGTAAAGCACATTATTGTTGGTGTGAGGTGTAACAAATATCCACAGTGCCTTTTCCCAGAGAGGCCATGTGGAGACAAATATTATGAAGGGTGAAATTTAGATGCAGTGTTCTCCTATAGTCCTGCTGCAGCTCCCAGGGCTCCTCAGCTATAAAAGCCTGTGTAATGTGGATAATGACGGATACTTAACACAGTCTGTGCCGTGTTGGAGTTCATTAATGTGTTACTTCATTTTTAAACAGCAATCATTTCAATTCTGCAAATCCAAGACAACATGATAAACGAAATGAGCTTTGAAGAAAAACGAAAATTGTCTACAATATCTTCAACTTTCAGTCTTCAAACTGGGAGCACATTTCCACCTTTAAGTTGATTTAAACATGATTAAGTTAAGATTAAAACTCCAATATTCACACTGTTTTATCTCTTTTTTGGTCTCCACCAACTCATGAAAACAACATCTGGCTATTCTTAGCTGCTAAATTCTGCACAATGTTCACAAGTCAGTTGTTAACTATTTCTGTCTTCAATTTGGTGCTGTGCAAGTAACGTACAATGAAATTTACAGCTTTTTCACCTAAAACAACAAAGACGATGCCGACATGAGGGAAACAAAAACAACCCCCAACTCTGTAGTTTGGCTCTGAGTAGAACTACAATGTCGGGTGATCATTTGTCACCATGAGTGATCCCTTTTACATCATACGTAGATATCTGAGTGATTATTAATTTAAAAAATACTGATTGTAGATGCTTTAATTTAGTCAATGATATCCAGTTTACACATTACAGCACATGAATGCACTTCCAGCCACTTGCAAAAGAGAACACCTGTGTTTTCAGTCTCTGGATACATTTTCACAACTTTATTACCGATATGTATATTAGTCTGTTGCTGTGAACATTATATCAAGTTATCATCACAAAGCTGTTGTGGCAAGGTTAACAAATACTACACTAGCGTATCGAGACGTTTGCATTCATGTCAGCTCTTAAAATGGACCCAATGTCAATATGAAAGACTAACTCAAGTGCAAAATGAGCTGAGCTTAACTGCTTCTGCTCGTCTTGAACTGACAGTGGATTAAAAGGTGTTCCCCGGCCAGGATAATGTGCGCTCCATCCAGGCTCGGAAATCCACCAAACCATTTAGCTGTCAGTCATAATGAAGTCGTGCTACATGACGTCCACTCAGCTCGGTAGCATACTGACTCATTCGCACTCACATGCATACAAGTGTTTCATACATTGTATATAAGTCACAGCCTAACAGACATATTTGCATTATATGAGGCCATATATTTTTCTTTTAGCCCCCATTTTTCCCTTTGTCCTGCTCTTCTTTTTCCACATTAAATCCATCTTCCTCTCTCTCTTGCTCCGTTTCAGTCGTGTCATGCAGCTGTGTCAGTACCCTGAATAAGATGACGTCTGTGGCCCGAGTGAGTCATCGAGACCCTTAAGAGCTCCCAGGGAAACTATAGCTTGCTGAATGACTGTACCCCCTCACCTCCCCCTCCCCACCCATAATAAAGCTCAGGATGAGGCAGCTCCAATCATCCAGCTGAACAACAACAAGGAGCAAAATGAGAAGTATTAATCTCTGAGATAAGACACTGTGCAACTCGTTTTTATGTCTCTAGTCCTTTGACTTTCAAGTGTCATTACCTGGCTGTAGTGCATAATGCAGCTCTTGACAAGGCGATGACTTTAATCAAGCTTCAAAGGCAGTGGCATCATGTGGTGGCTACACACACACACCAAAAGAGAACACACTGCTCAGTTGTTGTTGTTTTTTTTCCCTAAAACTTGAGAAATGTGTTAGAAAGCTTTGCTCAGATGTTTTATGTGTTGACAGACTTGTTATAGAGTCATGGGTGTTGAAATATAAGCTGCTGGCCAAGTGGTGTTCTAATTATTGAGTGTATATACAGACATTTCTGTATTGATGAAGACAAAGAGAAAATTACAAATTGTACAAACGCTGTGCTGGTTTGCATTCCTATTGTAAAGCCATCAAATTCCAGTTCATCCAAAGTTCTTGCAGCCCTCTTACTTTGCATGTGTAGCACCTATGACTGTCAGTCATCTTCAGCTTGTATACAGACAAATATATCTTTACAACTATTTAAAAAAAAAACATTGGAATGAAAATTTCCTGAGACATTCATGGTACCCAGAGGATGAAATCTAATGACTGTAGCAATCACCATACTTTTCCTTGAGCACCACCATCAGGATGATAGTTGAGGTTTTAATCCAGCTATTGAACGACTTTGTATATAAACTGCTCCAGACATTCATTTATATATAGGGATGAACTGTATTTCCTTTAGTTATCCTCTAAGTTCAGCAAAATCTGATCAAATTTTAAACTTGCTCTTTAGATTCTGACCAAACTATTGCAAAACTGTAAACGTTCCCATCATCCATGATATAACTTGTGTCGAGGAATCAGAAAATGCTGACTTGCTAACAAAATGACATCACATGAAAGAGCATTGACAGTATATAAAGATAGACGGACCCTTCGTGATGCCATCCACAGGATTCCATCTTGGTAATGCTTGGCTCCACCTTACTCCAAATTAATCAAAATATCAGCAAAGAAGTGTAGCATATGTGGAGTGAAGGTGGGCCATGCAAACCTCTCTGGACCATGAACTGCCTTGCGACGGCACCCATCACTCAAAGCAGCCACGTCTTTAATTAGGTATAACTGAAGCTCTAAGCTTTGAGGTAAAAATTCAGCCCTTGTGCTGTTGTCAATAGAAAGGAAATTAGCTATAGAGACCTTTGTACCCGGCTGTAAATATGTTTATTTCTGCTGGAAATTTGGAGATTTTAACATGGGAGTCGACGGGGATTGACTTGCTTTTGGAGCCTCCAGTGGTCATTCAAGGAACTGCAGTTTTGGCTTCATTTCTTCGTGTTCACATTGTCAGCATGTTTTATCAGATACTACTGCTGCCACTATAATACCAAGTAATATCTTATTAGATTCCGTCTGATTCCGGATTGAGCCAGTGTAGTAATCATTTTAGACAATAAAATCCCAAAAGATAAAACAGATGCATTTTGAAAGTTGCTGCCGCCCCCTGATTTTAGAGGTATTAAATTCATCAGACTGTGAAGCTCAAAACATGGTTTCAGAGACATGGCCCAGTCCTGGTCCCTTGATATACTAGTAAATGCTCCAGTAGTCTGGTGTCTGACTTTTATTGGATCACTCTGTTACTGTGTCCCTGTGGTTATGGGAGATCGGCTTCTGCTCCAAATTACCCAATCCTGTTCCAGAGGCAGGCACCATTCATTGTTGTCTTGTCTGCGTGGTGGCTGTGAATTGCTTTTGCCAGACCAGACTGATATTTTAATCAGAAATTGTCCAATTATGCCAATTAAGCTGTAAAAACACAGACGTTAATCGTCCCACCACTGCTGAGATTTTTGCTGTAAGCGCAATGCGGTTGGAACTGAAAGTGTTTGCGAACTCTGAAAACAGGGAACAGGAGATTGAAAAAACATCATAGAACAGATATACATATTATGTTCTAGATATAGTATCTGTTAAAATGGTATCCTGGCCACATGCTAACAACAGAGAAGAATCATCTCATGAGGCTGTTTCCCAAAGTAAAGGCAACAGAAAGAAGCACTTGTTTGACTGCTGTCTCTTTTAATGTGTGGAATGATCAGTCACACCTGTACAGTCACTGTAAAAGAGATGGCTGTAAAGGTCCTGTGTTCTCAGTAAAACACCAAAACACCTGGGTCTGCTTAGCAACGAGTGTATACATGTATCTGTGCGATGGCGTAGACACAGAAGAACACACATACACAGACACAGACTTACAGACATTCTGAGGGAATGAAAAGCAGATTCCCAAGTCTGATTGTGGGAAAGTTTGCGCCCACCTTCACTTTGAAGACAGTGAAAATAAATGTGCAACTCTCAGATGTGAATATAATCCACAGCCTTTGCTGAATAAGCCTGTGGTTACAGTAGACTATTACCAGGTCCAGATGTTTTTCTATTATTCTAAAGTTTTTTGGAGGAAGGAGGTAGTTAGTTTGAGCTAAGCCACTGAACTTTACAGCCCGTGCAATCATCAGGTATGACTGTTTTGATTAAATCTTATCTTACACGGGACTTTAGGAGGTTTTCAGTTTGACCCAGGTTGCCCTTGAAGCTTCAAATGTATTGAGACTCCTTTGCACTGACTGTAGTCTTTGTCCTTGAACACCAGTTGAAGAAAACACGAGACTGATTGTTGACACAGAGAGAGAGATAACGTTTCATTAAGTTCCACGAAAAACAGCAAATGTTGCTTTTTGTGGGTGTTTTTTTCTGTGGGCTATACAGAAAGACTCCCTGACTACAACTGCAGCTTTTAGTGAGAGATTGAGAGGTCCTGGACCGGTCTACTGCCAACATGCCTCGCAAGTAACACACAGCCTTGAAATTCCTCCACTTTTGAAACACGGAAGCCTTGAGTGTGGCTTGATGCAACGATGTCAGGGTTCCTGACTGATTCTTACTCAGACTTCACTCGCTAAGACTTTCCCAAATGTGTCCTTGTTGGATGATTAAGATCAGCATAAGTTGCAGTCAAACCCATCTCTTAAATCAGTTTAAACAGTGAAGTGCTGAATGTTATGAAATTCATTTCAGTCAAACATAAATCTAATTTAATATCAGAGTTTGTTGACCATACTTTTTTTTTTTATTTCTGTCATGCATTAGTCAACTTTTAGGGCCTTAACAATAAAAATCAGAGACTTTTTTCCAGGTAAAATTAATGAATTACCAAATTTAATTACATTTATGTGGAAATATTTTGCATTAAAAAACTAAGACTTATACTAAGCTGTAACGTAAGCTTGAAATTGAACTGTTTTAAAATATAGCAAAGTGTCCTTAAGCAACTGTCCTATCTTGTCCTTTTTTTTTACCAAAACGCTGAATGAAAAGTGTTGTTGACTCTGCACAACTGGGTGTGTCGAGCATCTTGACATATGTGATAACACGGCTTGGCTTAGTTGGTTCGACAGCATTTTATCAGCTCGAGCTAAAAGTCATCAAAGGTCACTGATATGCAAAAGAAGTCGTGCAAGCAAGCCAGCACGACTGATTTATCTGCCTCTTTAAATATCAGAAAACACAACGATATCATCTGTACTACAGAGATCATGCTCATATACAAACACCACACGTGCTGCTGTGAAACATCCATGAGCCGATCGCGATTAGAGCACAGCCAGCATTTACAGACATGCTCTTCCTTCTTAACTGAGCAAAAAGTGCCTCGTGTGTAGCTTTGAAAAGTGTAGTCTCTCTTCTGGAAAGCACATCCTGCTTGACTTTTACACAACTAAAAACAGCCATTTCTACTATTTAAATATCTAAACGTTCTACCTGTGAAAGAACGGGTAAAACTATATAAATGTTCAGAGGCGAAGTGTCAGTCTCACACAAAAGGTATCAGTGTGTCTAACTTGATACTTTTCCCAAATTCAGAAGTTCTTTCTCACTCTGCCAGATACACCATCCCTGCCAGCTGAAATAACAGTGCATGTGTATATGTATGTGTGTGTGTGTGTATGTGTGTGCTAGAATATGAACGTGCACATCACACACCCCGCCTGAGCCTCAGCCCTTTGAGTCATTTGTACTGTCTTAGTGAAAACTTTATTGGGTTTCACAGTGAAATGTGCAGAGACTGAACGCGATGCATGCTGCATGAATAGTGCATGTGTGTGTCCTTGCGTTTCTGTGTGCATCATTGGATACAGTTACATGTCCTCAGTGGTACACAGGTAAAGACATCTTTCATAATGTACACTGCAAATAGAAAAAGGTGAGCGTTTTTAATTAAAACATTATTCTTAGGTGCATTTCTATGGTGGTGGGTGGTGGGAACATTTACTTTAGTTGGAGACCTTCTCCATTATCCACTAATGAGAAAAGCTGATCAGGTTTACTGAGTCACACCCATCCGGCTGACAGGGCCAGCGCTTTCTAACGTTATTAGTTCATTACATTATGAGCCTTCACTGTATTTTCTTTAGTCTTTGCAGCAGTTTGAGCAAATTTGAATGTAACTGCATACCAATAAAAATTAAAGAGACATAAAGAGCTGAAGATGTACAGAGTAGTCTATTAAACTCTGCACAACCGACGTGCAGTTTGCACAAAAATTTGTGATGTTTGATGTCTTAAAGCAGAGTTCCATCGATTTTTCACATCAAAGCCTGTTTACGGGTCTTGGGGAGCACTACTGCCTTACGTGCAAACGTTGTATAAAGCCTTGTCTCCAGACAGAGCTGTGTGAAGTCTGATAAAGTGCCTCAAGTAATGTTGCTTGAGTCGGTGTCTGTTGTGGCTGAAGACTACAAGTTTGAAAAAGGATGTGTGGAATAAAAAATCTGTGGTTCAACTGCAGTGATTGTTGCTGATTTGCTCATTTGAGATCCGACCTGGTGACACTGAGCTGAGCAGAAAGAAGTTTCCAGTTTTCCTGTTTTCAGCAGATCACTTTTTCATACGGAAATCTAAATAGATTATATAATGTCGTAAAATTCTATGTATGATGGTTTTAAAATTGCAACTGTTTTTGTAAAGTCAGTACATTAAAGAAGACAAATCTCTGTCAAACCCACTAACTGCAGTCCTCCATTCTGATTTGAACTGGAGAATAAAAATTAATCCTCGTATACAGAATATAAATTGGAGGATTCTGTAATTACATTCAGTATGGCTTTGCATCTTTTAAAACTAATTGATTTTTACCTCATAAATGTATTCCATCATGTTGCTGATTAAACTTATGGAGGAGTATACCCTACATGTTACTCTTTTTACCTGCCTTCTTCTCCTCTGGAGCCTCACATCGGAGCCATATATCAACACATATGGACCATCATGTTCCTCTGTGACACTTTGATCTAATCTGTATTATAAACCGGAAGGTGGTGATATTATGGCAGTTTTGTTTTTTTTAAACAGTGACTGATCTGAACAAAAGCACAATGTGAAGCAAATGTGCTTCTTGCCAGTTGCAGGTGTCCTGGGACTCATTGACCTCAGGTGTTGAACGTCACTCCCGGGGGGTCGGTGAGCATTAGCGGTTTCCTCGTGCAGCAGCAGATGGTAAAGCACAGACAATGAGTGGATGAGAGAGACAAGCCAGGTAAAGTAGAGGGAGGGGCTGAAATAGGTTAATCTCCCGCTGCTTGTCTGTTGGAAGAGCGACTTGAAACCCACTGACATGTGCTTCAAAGCATGTGGGGGAAGGAGTGTTGGATTTATCATGTAGTATGTATCACTGAACAGAATACTTTCATTAAAGTCCAAGGATGATAGGGGACTAGGAGGTGATCTGAAGACAGTTTTTCAAAAGCTCAGCGTCTGACGTGAAGATTCAGCTCCACCTGTCCACCGTTAAAGTCCAGTGACCCCTCCCCCTCATGTTCCTTACTTTCATTCAGGCAGTAGCTTAGCAATTTAGCTAAATAGGCTTACTTGTTGGACTCATCTGCTTTAGCAACCTCCACCACCCTCACCTGTGGGCTTTCTCAATTATGCAAACACTTAAGTTGCTTAGATTTGCTGTCTTTCAGCCTGGTCATGCTTGCTGGGCTGTGATTATGGCTGGGTGCATTATCAGTTTTAGTGGATCTAGTTGCTCCTGGGCCTCAACCAACAAGATGACAAGGGAAAGTTGGACAGACTGTCAAAAATCACGAAAACTAACACCATGAATGCCTCAGTAAGAGTAAGGATAAGTATTTTTCCACAAGGGTTGTTAGCAAACTGACCCACATTGGGAGCTTCACTCAGTGATTTGGTATTTCTGTCTTCTCTTGTGATTAACTTGCCAATTATTATTTTAATTTAATTGAATTATTTATGCATTACTTAATATGGCTGCATTTACTGTAGGGTTATGCGACCAACTGAGACCATTACACAGACAAATCGATGATTGCATTCATTACATTCACCAAGTGTCAAGGGTATTTATCTTGTACAACAACCTACTTAGCGATGGTACATAATGTAATAATGAACACTCTGGTAATCATGATTCAAGGACATGTGGGTAAACTTTTTAATAAATATCGCTGCCTACCTAACTTTTGTCAGTTCTCACTATGCTTTGTTGCATAAGTGTTTTCTTCTTCGCTGAGTTTATGTGAACATCATCAATGCATTCTGTTTTTGATTTTGTTTTGAACAATCTGTGATCCCTGAAAAAGAGTCTCAGTCGACTTTTAAATAACTAATTCAGTGTCCTGGAAAAGCTGTGTCACTGCAATACCTGCAGTGTTCCCATTACTGTTTCATGGCCATTACTGAGTGTGAACAATCCACACTGTATTCAACAGCATAGTTTGCAGTGAAAGACTGACAGGTAAACAATTCTGTCTTTGAATTTAGCCTAGCAAAGAAAAAAAAATCCATCAAACTACAATACAGCTAATATATGAACAGTGTCACTAAAAGGACATATCCCGACTTAAACTGAACTTGTCTCGTCTTGTTTGTCATATTTCCTTGTGTGTTGGTGTATCATTAGAGGCACACCGGCACGCTTGTTATGGTCGGTACATTTACATACTATTTGCTGAGAAATGTTGATCAACCTGTTACGTCTTGGCCTAGTTGGCTGCCACTGAAGTCGGTTTAAAACAGAGCCTTGAAAATTGTGTGAAACATTTCTTCCTGTGTTTTTGTTTACGTGCACCAGAATCAGGTTACTGCATGGTGAAGGTTTAGCACTGGGAGGTTTGTACAAAAGAAACATTTCTAAACACCTTCACACAAAGACCCCTGAATCTTAGACGCAGCTCCTCTGCTACATGAAGGCCACAGCAACACGAGGACACACATGAGATGCTCCATGATGTCTGAGTTTAAACTGCAGGCTGAGGAAAATCAACAAACTTAATGAGGACATCATATTTACAAAGTGAGGTACGGTTTCAGTCTTTTATTTTTTATTGACTGTTATTCTGCACTATTTATTTATTTTTGGTCATTTGAGGGAGTGGAAAAAGCTGGCAAACACTTTAACAAACTGTCAGCCACATGAACAAGCAACACCTGTATAGCTGTCTCATGCTGTGCTGTGAATTCAGGGATATTTCCATGTAAATGATCTCTTAGAGGGAAAAGTTAGACGC